>NC_057812.1:450504200-450586758 GCF_018294505.1 Triticum aestivum | reverse complement strand
TAAAGATGACCCTTGAGTCTGTAGAACCCAAGGGAAAATGCTTAGGTGGCAAATGGTAAAACCAAGGCTGGGCCTTGCTGGAGGAGTTTTATTCAAGGCGAACGGTCAAGGGGTTCCCATAACACCCAACCGCGTAAGGAACACAAAATCAGGGAACATAACACCGGTATGACAGAAACTAGGGCGGCAAGAGTGGAACAAAACACCAGGCATAAGGCCGAGCCTTCCACCCTTTACCAAGTATATAGGTGCACTAAAGTAAACTAGATAGAATAATGATATCCCAACAATATCCATGTTCTGACATGGAACAAAACTCCATCTACAACTAGCAACGCTATAAGAGGGGCTGAGCAAAGCGGTAACATAGCCAAATAATGGTTTGCTAGGAAAATGTGGGTTAGGGGCTTGACATGGCCATATGGGAGGCATGATAAAGCAAGTGGTAGGTATCGCGGCATAGTAATAGAGCGAGCAACTAGCAAGCAAAGATAGAAGTGATTTCGAGGGTATGGTCATCTTGCCTGAGATCCCGCAAGGAAGAAGAACGAGTCTAAGAAGAAGATAAACGGACATAGTCGAACGAATCCTCACAACTCCGGAACGACACCGAAGCTAACGAGAAAAGCAAGCAACATAGTAAACAACCATCACATAAACATAGCATGATGCACAACCAAGTATGATGCATGTCCGGTTTAATGAGGTATGGCTTGGCAAAGTGCACGGACAATACTACAAATTAAGTGGAGTTCAATATGCTACGAGTTGCATATTGACGAAACACCACATGACTTATTTAGTTCCTTCTCGTTTTTGTACCCAACAATTTTAAATGTTGTTGAACATGGCAAGAGGTGAGTCATGAGTAAAACATCTATCTAAACAAGTTTAAATGAGGCCGGAACAAACAACAATTCCGGTAAATCCCCATATGCATTTAGCAATTTAATGCAAGCAACGATTTTAAACATTTTGAGAGTTATTATCATGATGCGGTTGACATGAACAAGTTATACAATTTTATTAAAAGTTGACAAGAGCATTATATGAAGCATTTGTCATCGTGGCGGAAACGAAAGGGGTGCCACGACAATGACAACGGAAATGGTGCCACGACAACATTCCGGTTCCGATAGCTCACGGAGATACCGGTGCAAAAGGAAGTGGGTGCGAGTGTGTCATGCAAGAAGATGGGGTGCTCCCGGATACCGGGTTACCACATGTCGACGGCAAGGCAACGAGGAACTCGCAAAGAACAACTCGGACATGGTGCAACCACGAGCATCTCATACATCACATAACATTCGTTCACGGGCGGTCATCTCGGGGTTATACCTTTGAAGCGGATCGGTTCGTAGAGGAAGTAGTCATTCACGGGTCGTCGAGAGAAGTAGTGGTTCATGTCTGTAGATGTTCGGGATCACGACACGGAACTTGACATCCACGGGGTCTTCAGCGATGGTCGTGGTATATGTTTCGTAGACGTTCGGGCGGCGGTAGTGGGACACGTTTTGGAGGGGAAGTAGAGGTTCACGTTTCGTAATCGTTCGGGGTCGCCGATAGTGTACACAACCGTTGTTGGACTTGACAGATCCGATGCCTCCGAATGTAGTGGTACATGTTCATTTTTCGGACAGGTACTTGGCGTTCTTCGGTCATAGGTACTTGACGTTTTTGCTACCCGGGTCTTAGGCGACGATCGTTGTACACATGACGTTGGGGTACTTGTCGGTCCGGTCTTGACGGAGTAGATGTACACGTTGTCGGGGCTTGTCGCATCACCGGGTGTAGTCGTACACGTACGGAGCGGAACTTGGCGTGTCCATGTATTGGCTGTCTCCGACTTCACGAAGATGTAATAAAACGACGACGATAAGTGCAGAGACCCCGGGTCTACCGAGGTTTGGGAAGAGCCAACCAAAACAGCACCACGTCTAGGTTTTTGGCGGTCAACGAAGAAGGCCGGTCAGCCTCAGTCCTGCGGGCAACAAGGGAAGGAGCAGGGGCTCGCTGGACCTCGACGCCGGTTGCAGGGACGTGGCATGAAGCAGGGGCGACGAGGCTCGGAGCGGAGGTCCGGGGGCCCGGCGCGACGGCGAAGTACGACGGCTGTAGGTCTTGGCCGGCAACGGGGAGGGCCGTGGCGACACGTGGACAGAGCAGCTGCAGCAGGGCACGAAGGACGACGCTACCAGCGCAGGTGGAGGAGGAGCTGCAGGGGAGCGGCCGGAGATGCGCTACGCGGCTCCTCTGGCCCATGGCAGGAGGCCATCGCGGGCGATGGGCACGGTAGGAGGAGGGCGGCCTTAGACGAGGCTTCACGCCGGCAATGGAGGACGCGCTGCGGCACAAGCGCGTCGGAGCAGGAGGCCAGCTTGGTCGTGGCGCGGGCGGCGACGCGAGGCAGAGGAGGAGCGGATCTTCGACCTGCTGGGCTCCGGTGGCGCAGGGTTGCCAGCGCGGGCGCCATGGCCGGAGGAGCTCCGACGTCGGGCAGCCGCGAGCTCCTCTCGGGCGGACGACAAAAACTGGGGGAGGAAGCCGCGAGGTCTTCCGGGCATTCAGGGCAGAGCAAGGCAGAGCGCTAGGTAGTGGAGGGCGTCGGGGAGGATAGGATCGAGGGAGAGGGTGAGGAGGCGCTGGTGATGGGGATCGAGCGACACGGCTAGGGTGCGCGCGTGGCGCTGCTGGTGGCGGAAGGGAAAACAAGGAGGAGGGGTGCGTGTGGCTAGGGTTAGAAGGGACTGGGCCTGTGCGGGAGGCCCAGTTCGGAGGAGGTCCAACAGGCCGGCCAGTGGGGAGGGATTGGCCTAGAGAGGCCTGCTGCCTAAGCTCTCTCTTCGTCACTCTTTTCCTTTACTAGAAAAGCATAGAGAGAAGAAAAAGAAGAGGGGGGTTAGGGAAAGAATTAGCGCACGAGGGTAATATTTCTGGACTCACAAAAATGTGAGGAATTTAAACAAAATGACAAGAGGACTTTTGGAGAAAAAAAAGATTCGCACAGGTTGAATTTAATTCAACATGTTTGAATTTTGAAACCCATTTGAAAGGACTCTAAATGGGTTGAGATTTGAGGAGATGATCCCACACATTAGATGTGATTTATGGGAAAATTTGGGACATTTATGGATGAAGTAAAATTGCAACTCAATTCTACTAAAAGGCCCTCGTCGGTGTCAAAACCGGCGGATCTCGGGTAGGGGGTCCCGAACTATGCGTCTAGGTCGGATGGTAACAGGAGGCAGGAGACACGAAGTTTTACCCAGGTTTGGGCCCTCTTGATGGAGGTAAAACCCCACGTCCTGCTTGATTAATATTGATGATATGGGTAGTACAAGAGTAGATCTACCACGAGATCAGAGAGGCTAAACCCTAGAAGCTAGCCTATGGTATGATTGTTGTTCGTCCTACGGACTAAAACTCTCCGGTTTATATAGACACCGGAGAGGGCTAGGGTTACACAGAGTCGGTTACAATGGTAGGAGATCTACATATCCGTATCGCCAAGCTTGCCTTCCACGCCAAGGAAAGTCCCTTCCGGATACAGGACGAAGTCTTCAATCTTGTATCTTCATAGTCCAGGAGTCCGGCCGAAGGTATAGTCCGGCCATCCGGACACCCCTTAATCCAGGACTCCCTCAGTAGCCCCTGAACCAGGCTTCAATGACGACGAGTCCGACGCGCAAATTGTCTTCGGCATTGCAAGGCGGGTTCTCCTCCAAATTCCGTGTACCTGTTGAATAGTGTCCGGTTTCTTGTAAATGTAGTGCTCCTTGGCTTCTATGCCCAATAATGGTCGTTCTCCACGTGTCAAACGAATACGAAAAGTCAGGGTGTTTTTTATATTTACACCCCTAGCCGCGTGAATGAGCCGCCTATTTAAGGGCACGAGGATTTAGATCCAAACCACACCTTCTCCCTTCCGCGAGTATTCATCAGAGCCTATCCGACAGAGGTCTATTCTATCATGGCCAGCCGCCGCAACTCCTCCTCTCGCCCTTTCAGCCCTCAGCCTGGAGATTGGAAGAGGTGCTCCATCCCGCACAGCGAGCTAGTGAAGCTCCAGACCAAGGGATTTCTCCCCCCGGCCTGTATGGTCCCGGTTCGAGCCGGACTTGACAACTATAATGGCGTAGAGCAAGCGGAGTGCGCCCCCAATCCCTCCAAAGGAGAGCGGGTATGCCTTGCCCCTTACTTAATAAGAGGGCTCGGATTTCCAATTCATCCGTTTCTCCGGGGGCTTCTGGAGTTCTATGGCCTCCAGCTGCACAACCTCACGCCTGCCTCCATATTGCATATCACAGGCTTCGTAGCCCTTTGCGAGCTATTTTTGGGCCGCGAGGCTCATTTCGCGCTGTGGAAAAGGCTATTCTGCCTTGTGCCCCTCTTTAAGGAGGGGTTGATATATCAAGTGGGTGGAGCCAAAGTGTGGCGCATCGCCGGGACCGGATATCTATCCGGAACCCCAAAGAAGGCATCCGAGGACTGGCCTTCGGAATGGTTTTATATAGAGAACGTTCCGCTGCCAGATCCTGTCCGGATCAGCCTCCCTAAGTTTGACAGTGCTCCCCTAAAGAAGCGCCTAAGCTGGCGTCCACGGAGCCCTCAGAGGGAAAGCGACAGGGACGTTATTTACCCGATGGGCCGGATAAGATTGTTAGCTCATTCCGGACTGGCCATGATCGGGGTCATGGCCGCATGCATCATGCGAGGGGTGCAGCCGCTTCAGTATAGAGGCCGCCCCATGTGGGACTTCAACGGGGAGGACGATGCCACCCGCTATGGCCGTAAGGGGCCGGATTCGGCTGCCGCTCTAATAAAGACCTTGTCCGCTTTGTACAAGGGAGAAGAGGAGAAATTTCTCCGCGTCAACCCATGGGGTGGATTTTCTATGTACAACCCCCCAAGTTGGGTAAGTGGACACTTTTACTTGCCCATTCGTTTTATATTCCCATTGTTAAATTTTCAGTCTAACAACTTCAACGCAGGAACTGCGCCAGGCTGTTAAAGAAATAAACAGCCCCCCTCCACAACCCGAGGATCCGGGACGGTCCCTCGACCCGACCTCTCAAGAGGATCCGGACTTATCTGTGGAGCTGATTGATGGAGTGTTTCATCAATTGAGCAGGGACAACGCCTTGGTGGCCATTACGGCCGATTATCCAGGGCTACTCCCAGCCTCACAGATAACTGAGACCGGAGTCTCGGCACTTTGAAAAGGGATCTGTCCTCGCGTGTTTTCGATTACCGTATGACAACCGTGTTTTGCAGGGGAGGTCCTTGAGACGGGAGGCCGAGCCTGCCGCAACTAGCCAACGAGGGGCGGCAAGGCCCCGCGAGCTGAAAAGAAGTGCGGTCCGGACTGAGGCACCGGCGCAAAGGTATAGCGTGCCACCTTATTCCCAGGTGTTACTCCTTCGAGGCATATTAACACTCGTGCTCTCTTCAGTACGAAGAGACCTCGCCGGACTATATCCGGAGAGGCTGCCAATCGCGCCTCCACCAGCCAGGCTCCAAAGCCTGGTCTGGAAGCGGAGGCGAACATGAGGCGCGCACCGGACGCTCCTCCGACGGAGGATGCGGACAGGCTGTCTGCCACCAATTCCGAGGTGGAGAGTGCCATGAACCACAGGCGTCGCCGGACAGTTCTTCGCGACGCTTGTTTCTCCCAAGAGGCATTGGATGCCTTCAATTCGGGAGACGCGTACCTCCATGCCGCTCAAAATGGTCTAGCCAGAGCCACGGAGCAGTATGTGAAAGACATACGGGTAAGAAAATTTTGGTAATTATATATGTATACTAGTAGCCCCCGAGACTTGAAACAGTTAGAATAACTGATTTAAGGATCATCTGTTATGCAGGTTCTTACAGAAAAGAATACCCTATTGTCCCAGGAGCTGGAAGAGTGCAAAGCCCAACTGGGGGCTGCACTAGCCATGGCAGGGGAGCCCAAGGAGACCCTCTCTGGTAATATACGCTTCGAAAGATAAGTATTTTGCGAAGTGCGGCATGGGTGCAAATCTGACAAATGAAATTGCAGATGGCACCGGATTAAATCCGGAAGTGCAACAACTCCGACGCCAGCTAAAGGCTGGTGAAAGCATGCTGACAAAGGTGAGGTGAGATAAGAACGATCTCCAAGATGCCAACACCAAGCTAGGCGTTGAACTGAAGGACGTTCGTGCCCAGCTGTTGGACTCCGTGAAGGAGAATCAGCGGCTTCGACACGGCATATATAGTAAGTGCTTAAATGAACTTTGAAAAAAGAGTTCGGCGAGGAAGTCGACTAACAGAGTAATGTCTGTAGGTATGCCGACAGGTCGTCCTGCAGAGGAAATGCCTAGTTCTACGGGTGACCTTCTTCCCGAACTCTCACAACTGCACGAGCGAGTTCGGCAGGTGATGCAAGGCGTCACCCAGGCCTTGTGGCCGTCCGTCTCCATGCCCGAAGGCCTTGGAGAGCTTGTAGAGAAGCTGAAGCGAGTGCGGCGGCGCTTTCAATTGTGGAAGATGTCGGCCTGCCGTCAAGGCGCCAGGGAGGCCTGGGCCATGGTGAAGACGCGGTACATGAAGGCTAACCCAAACCACATGGCCGAGGTCGGACCCGTAGGGCCCGATGGGAAGGAGATCCCTATGAGCTTAGTATACGGCCAAGTAGAGTTGGCCGCAAAGTATTCCCAACAGGACTATAAACTAGACAGCCTGTTAGATGGAATTGAAGAGGAATACAATCAGTCAGATTGACTATGTAATTTTAATTGACATGTGTAATGCCTTCTAGCCGGATTGTAGATCGTTTGTCATGGCCGACCTTTTCGCTTCAACCTCGGGACCTGACGGTCTAGAGTGTGTCCGAATACCCTCGCGGTTATATAAGAACCGGGGTATGCTTGGAGACCAGGCGTAGGGGTCATTAGTGCTTGAACAGACAAGTGCCCAACTAGTTGTGTTATATTACATGGTTAGTAAGAAACATCTTCCAGGGAGAATAGTTCTGTTAGGGGTTCCTTTCCCTGGAAGGCATGCCCTAAAGTGCATGTCCATTCTGCGAAAAGAGACGCAGGAAAAACATCTGGGGGCATATAGATAAATAAGTGAAAGAAAAGATCATCTTTAGTTCACCGACCGAATATTCCCTTAAGAACGCTAGCTTTCGGCTTCACCTAGTCTGAGGTACACATCCGGCTGACCCGGCAGTAACAATCGCAGAGGTGCTCCCTTTACCACCTAGCCGAACAATCGGGAATGTAGGGGTAAGCACAGGAGCCAGGCAACCCATCTTGGCCAAAACTTAAGTCATATTGATGCATATAATGGCAAATAAAAGGTACATGCGGAAGTGTGACACATGTGTTGGGCATGAAGCCCGTATAAATAAGCTTCTGTTTAAAGAAGACCCCATGTTTAATGAGCGCGGATAGCGCGTCACTTTATGAGCCTTTAAAGGCTATAAGAGAGAGAGAGAGGAGAAGGAGAGAAATGTAAGACAGAAAGTATATAAAAAATGGACAGAGGAAGGAGACGAACAAAGAGTCCGGCGCTAGGCATAGAATCTTCATAGACGGGCTGCGTTCCATGGGTTCGGCTCGAATCGGTTATCCGATGCATCTTGCAGGCGGTACGCTCCACCAGTTAGTACTTGGTCGATTATGAAGGGACCTTCCCACTTGGGCTTGAGTTTGTCATTTTTCTTCTCCGGCAGGCGTAGAACTAATTCGCCAACGTTGTAATTTTTGGCCCATACTTCTCTGCTTTGGTATCTTCGAGCCTGCTGTTGATAGAATGCGGAACGGGCTTTTGCCATGTCACGCTCTTCCTCCAAGGTGTCCAAACTGTCCTGCCGATTGAGCTCGGCTTCTCTTTCTTCGTACATGCGCACTCGAGGTGAGTCATGAATTATGTCGCAGGGCAAAACTGCCTCTGCGCCGTACACCATGAAGAATGGTGTGTATCCGGTGGTGCGATTCGGCGTGGTCCGCAGCCCCCAGAGTACGGAGTCGAGCTCCTCTACCCAGTGCGTATTAGATTCCTTAAGGGACTGCACTAATCTGGGTTTGATGCCGCTCATGATAAGACCATTTGCACGTTCGACCTGGCCGTTGGTTTGTGGGTGATCGACGAAAGCATAATCGAGCTTGATGACCATGTTTTTGCACCAGAGTTTTACCTCATCGGCCGTAAAGTTCGTGCCGTTATCAGTGATGATGCTGTGGGGGACGCCGTAACGGTGTACAACCCCGGATATAAAGTCTATCACCGGTCCGGATTCGGCCGTCTTAACAGGCTTGGCTTCTATCCATTTGGTGAACTTATCCACCATGACCAGTAAGTATTTTTTCTTGTGGGTTCCGCCTTTAAGGGGTCCAACCATGTCAAGCCCCCAGACCGCGAAGGGCCAAGTGATGGGGATAGTTTGGAGGGCGGTGGGTGGCATATGGCTTTGGTTTGCAAAAAGCTGGCAACCGACGCATCGTTGGACTAAGTCCTGGGCGTCTGCCCGGGCTGTCGGCCAATAAAAGCCTGTACGGAAGGCCTTGCTTACAAGGGACCGAGTTGCAGCGTGATGTCCGCCGAGTCCGGCATGAATTTCAGCCAGGAGGTTCCGCCCTTCCTCTTCGGAGATGCACCTTTGAAGGACTCCGGTAGTGCTTTTCTTATAAAGCTCTCTCTCATGGACTTTATAGGCTTTAGATCGCCGCACTATGCAACGTGCCTCATTTTGGTCCTCAGGGAGTTCCTGCCTGGTAAGGTAGACGAGGAATGGTTCTGTCCACGGGGCGATGACAGCCATTATTACGTGGGCTGAAGGTGTTATTTCATTGGCAGAGCCTCCAATTGTGTCAAAGTGTTCGGTGTCGGGCAGTGCGGTTGGGTCCGGGCTGCTATTGCCAGGTTCCCCTTCCCATACTACGGACGGCTTGAACAGCCTTTCCAAGAAGATGTTGGGGGGGGACTACATCGCGTTTTGCGCCGATGCGTGCCAGGACATCTGCCGCCTGATTATTTTCCCGGGCTATATGATGAAATTCGAGCCCTTCGAACCGAGCTGACATTTTTAGGACGGCGTTGCGATAAGCTGCCATTTTTGGATCCTTGGCATCAAAGTCTCCATTTATTTGGGATATTGCGAGGTTCGAGTCCCTGCGCACCTCTAGGCGTTGAATGCCCATGGATACTGCCATCCGGAGACCATGTAAAAGGGCCTCATATTCGGCTGCGTTGTTGGAGTCTGTGTACATTATCTGGAGTACATATTGAACTGTGTCTCTTGTGGGGGACGTCAAAACGACGCTAGCCCCTAGACCGGCCAACATTTTGGAGCCGTCGAAGTGCATGACCCAGTTTGAATATGTGTCGTACTCTTTAGGGAGTTCGGCCTCCGTCCATTCTGCGACGAAGTCGGCCAAAACTTGCGACTTGATAGCTCGCCGTGGCTTGTAAGTTATGTCAAATGGGAGGAGCTCAATGGCCCATTTTGCAATCCGGCCCGTCGCGTCGCGGTTATTTATAATATCGTTAAGTGGCACTTCCGAGGCTACTGTTATTGAACACTCTTGAAAGTAGTGTTGCAGCTTCCGGGATGCCATAAATACTGTGTACGCAATCTTTTGATAGTGCGGGTACCGTGACTTGCATGGAGTAAGGACAGTGGACACATAATAGACCAGCTTTTGAAGGGGGAATTTGTGTCCGTCCGTTTCTCGTTCGACGACGAGCACTGCGCTTACGACCTGATGGGTTGCTGCAATGTATAATAACATTGGTTCGCCAATGTTTGGCGCGGCAGGACTGGGTTTGTTGCAAAGATGGCTTTTATTTCGTTGAATCCGGCCGTGGCTGCATCCGTCCACTCGAAGTGTTCGGTGCACCAAAGGAGGCGGTAAAGGGGTAGGGCCTTTTCTCCTAAGCGGGAGATAAAGCGGCTTAGAGCCGCCACGCATCCGGTTAATTTTTGTATTTGATTGAGGTCCTTCGGGATATCCAATTGTGACAGAGCTCGGATCTTGGCTGGATTTGCTTCAATTCCTCTACCGGATGCAATGAAGCCCAAGAGCTTTCCGGCTGGAATGACGAAAACACATTTTTCCGGGTTGAGCTTGATGTAGTATGTTTGCAGCTTATCGAATGTTAGCCTCAAGTCGTCTACTAGAGTTTCGACATGTCTTGTTTTAACGACCACATCATCTACGTATGCCTCCACTATTTTGCCGATCTGGTTTGCCAGACATGTCTGAATCATGCGCTGATATGCTGCGCCGGTGTTTTTGAGCCCGAAGGGCATTGTGTTGAAGCAGAATGGGCCGTATGGTGTGATGAATGCCGTTGCGGCTTGGTCTGACTCTGCCATCTTTATTTGATGGTAGCCGGAGTACGCGTCGAGGAAACACAACGAATCGTTTCCTGCAGTAGCGTCGATAATTTGATCGATGCGGGGGAGAGGGAAGGGATCCTTTGGGCAAGCCTTGTTAAGGTCTTTGAAATCAACGCACAGGCGCTAGGATTTGTCCTTATTTGGTACCATCACCAGGTTTGCTAGCTAGTCCGGATGTTTGATATCTTTGATGAATCCGGCCTCCAATAGCTTGGCTAGTTCCTCTCCCATGGCCTGTCTCTTAGGTTTGGAAAAACGCCGAGGAGCTTGTTTGACTGGCTTGAATCCTTTTAGGATATTTAGGCTGTGTTCGGCCAGGCTGCGTGGGATTCCTGGCATGTCTGAAGGGTGCCAGGCGAAAATATCCCAGTTCTCTCGTAGGAACTCTCGTAGTGCGGCGTCTACATCAGGGTTTAACTGTGCCCCGATGGAAGCTGTTTTATTGGGGTCCGTTGGATGGACCTGGAATTTGACTATTTCGTCCGCCGGTTTAAAGGAGGTGGACTTGGATCTTTTATCGAGTATCACATCGTCCCTATTCACCATGGAGCACAGCGCAGTCAGTTCCTCAGCCGCTAGGGCTTCGGATAGCGCCTCGAGGGCCAGTGCGGCTGTCTTGTTTTCGGCGCGGAGTGCTATGTCCGGATCACTAACGAGAGTGATGATTCCGTTAGGCCCGGGCATCTTGAGCTTCATGTACCCGTAATGGGGTATTGCTTGGAAGACTGTAAACGCTTCCCGCCCTAGCAGAGCGTGATATCCGCTACTGAACGGGGCCACCTGGAACGTGACCTCTTCGGACCTGTAATTATCCGGCGTGCCGAACACCACATCTAGTGTGATTTTTCCTGTACAACGCGCTTCCCGACTGGGGATTATTCCTCTAAAGGTTGTGCTGCTTTGCTCAATGCGGTTCCAGTCTATTTCCATTTTTTGAAGGGTTTCCTCATAAATGAGGTTCAATCCGCTGCCGCCATCCATGAGTACCTTGGTAAGACGGAAGTCGTCCACTATTGGACTGAGGACCAATGCGGCTGGTGCTCGGGCTATTCGGAATTTAGGTTCATCACTGACGTTAAAAGTAATAGCCGTGTCACTCCATGGGTTTATTGTTGCTACTTGGTAGACTTCGGCAAGGCCGCGGAGTGTTCTTTTTCGCATATTATTTGATGTGAAAGTCTCGAAGACTGTTAATACCGTACTGGTTTCTCTGGGGTGGCTTTCTGTGGCTTCTGGAATTAGAAGATCTTCGCCAATTTTTGCCACCTGCCGGAGTATCCAACATGCTCTAAGGCTGTGAGTTGGTGTGGCGCCCTCTACACTGTGAACTTTACAGGGTCCATCAAGCCATCCTTCCAGTATGGTTCCGTGCCCTGTAGAGGGCTTTTGCTTTTTGGTATTGAACCCGGGTGTCTGACGATGATGCACCCTTTTATTTTGGCCCGGGTTTGTATTCAAGGCCGGATTGTCCCAAAATTTTGTTTCGGTTTTCCAGGCGCTTTCCATCGCACAGTACTTTCGTACTATGGACGCCAAGTAAGCAAAGCGTGTAATATCACGGCGACTTATGGCATTGAGGATTCCCTTGTCAATGCAATTATTGCAGAAGAATGAAATTGCGTCTTCCTCGCGGCAGTCCTTTATCCTGTTCATAACCAGGAGGAATCTGGCCCAATAATGATGTACTGTTTCTTCAGGCTCTTGCCTAATTTGGGATAGATCGCTTATGTATGGGTGGGTGGATGGAATCAAATCTGAAACCTCACCCAATTTGAGACCCAGGGGCCAGGGAGTTTCCGAACTCGAACGTTGGGATTCTTGGATGCGGCCCAATGAATCTAATCCTTCGCTTGACATTAAGTTCAGGTCTTGAGTGATATCCTCCCCTCCGAGGGTATCCGGTTGGGAGGGATCGGGAATCCGGACATAGCTAGTCCTTAAGATAGATGAAGGGTCGCCGCACTGTCCCTCTACCACGGCAACGTGATGGGTGACCTGGGGAGAGTTAATCTCTCTCAGATTGGGTTTAGGCCCAATCTGGTCGTAATCCGTAGTGACTCCCAGGGTGGCGATGCGATCCAAGAGCTCGTTTAGGTAAGAGAGCTCCATTGGATCTAGCTGCTCGGCGAATTCCAAGCTGACGTGAAGATTGCTTTCGATGACCCGAGAGGTCATCGTCGGCGCAGCAGCCGAACAGGAGGTCATAAGGAAACCGCCTCGCCGGAGAGTTTGGCCGACAGCCAAAGCTCCTTTAGCAACGGTGCCGTCTTTAAAGACGGGATGAGGCATCCTTCCTGATGGCGATGGCACAGAGGAACTCTCAATGAAAGCACCAATGTCGGTGTCAAAACCGGCGGATCTCGGGTAGGGGGTCCCGAACTGTGCGTCTAGGTCGGATGGTAACAGGACGCAGGGGACACGAAGTTTTACCCAGGTTCGGGCCCTCTTGATGGAGGTAAAACCCTACGTCCTGCTTGATTAATATTGATGATATGGGTAGTACAAGAGTAGATCTACCACGAGATCAGAGAGGCTAAACCCTAGAAGCTAGCCTATGGTATTATTGTTGTTCGTCCTACGGACTAAAACTCCCCAGTTTATATAGACACCGGAGAGGGATATGGTTACACAGAGTCGGTTACAATGGTAGGAGATCTACATATCCGTATCGCCAAGCTTGCCTTCCACGCCAAGGAAAGTCCCTTCCAGACATGGGACGAAGTCTTCAATCTTGTATCTTCATAGTCTAGGAGTCCGGCCGAAGGTATAGTCCAGCCATCCGGACACCCCCTAATCCAGGACTCACTCAGCCCCAAAGGAAGAAATGAAGTTGGGTTGGATAAAAGAAATTTCAAGAACAGTGCAAATGTGTTATGGGTGATTCCAAGACAATGGAATGGTTTTATATAGCTCCCTAAATATTGGGAGGATGTGTTATAAAGAGAAACACCATGTGAATTCCCTCGATTTAAATAGATCAAAAGCTCTATGCGATTTATTTAGTTGAGTTGAGGTGCAAATATTAATGACATGATGGCATGATGACAAGATGCAATGCACATGATGACATGGCAAGATGCGACACGCAAGCAAAAACAAAACACACAAAGAATCTCGGAAACCCTGGAAGGCATCTGAAGCTCCGGTCTTGGGGCGTCACAACACTCCACCACTACGAGAGGATCTCGTCCCGAGATCTAGGATGGCACCGGAGCGAAAACGGAAGAGGAAGAGGAGAGGTAAAACTAATTGCTTCTTTGACAAATGAGTGAAACCAAAGAACCTTGATAGGTTTAACAATTTTGAGAAAATAATACAACGAAGGTGAACAAAGTCGAAAACACTCCGTTAGAAAAGAGGAAAAAAGAACATTGCGAAAAACCTTGAGGTTAAATGCCAAGATAGATATTGAAACCACTCCGATTAAAACAAGATAGAGAAGGAATAAGAATGATATAATTTGGGCAGCACTCTGACTGAAAATGGAAGGAATAGAACATGATTTTGACAAGATGAGAGGATACTTGAAAAGAGGACACGACACTTCGGTTGAATGGATAAGAAAAAGAAAGAACATGATCTTCACAAAAAATGGGATGATGGGTGAAGAGAGCAACATCACAATGCCTCCAAAAGAAATGAAAGAAAGGAAATAGAATGAACGGAGGGAAACAAGATCTTGAGGCAGCATGCTTACAACAAAAAGCTAGAACGGAGTTGTTGGATAATCAACAAAGAAAAGGATAAGCTTGATATGGACTTATAGAAGACATCTCAAAATTATGAGGTGACAACTTGCCACTCACGGAAAAGATTTGATTGGGAGGTAGAAAAAGATAGAAATCTTCTTCCACCGAGGTGATAAGGATAAAACTTGGATCATAGATAATCACCACAAAGAGCAACATTCCCAATGGAAGGCTTTAGGTGAAATTTATACCAAGATAACTCCATGGACGAAAGTGATGGGTTTAAATACCTCATTCTTGTGAATGAAGAATGATATATTACCACCTCAAAAGATAAAGTAGGAAGAATTGCACTTCGGAATGAAAGATGAAGAATGCTTGAACTCTTCAAAACAAGACATGCGTTGAACACCATGTTTATTTGAGAGTATAGCTTGGCGGATCTTAACTTCGAGAGAAAATCTTGAGGACAAATGAAGAATGAAAGGAATTCTTGATGAGCCACCATGTAGAGCCTCCATAAAGAACTCCGGATAGGAAAATAAATAACATAAAAGATTTGAAGGTTTGAAGTGAACAAGATTGAAGCCTTGCAATGATTTAGATGGATCTTTTGCGATGATATAATTGAGAGATCTTGGAACTCCGGGAAAAGAAAAGATGAACAATTGAAACCAAGAATTTTGATGAACCTCCGGAATAAGGAATTGAATCATTTGGATGAAACAAGAATAAGAATTACATTATGCTTATCATTCACCAATTTAAATTGATAACAAGCAACAAATTTGGCATACTACTTATTCTCGTTCAAAGGATTAAGATAGATATGGCGCAAACTTGAGAAAGTCTTCAACGATCCACTGGTAGAATTTGGAAGCACGAATGCATTGATATGATAAACGAAGGAAGAAGAATCTTGGAAGAACCACTATAAGAATAAAAAAAGATTGAAGAAAAGATAAAGAAACACCAGGGAGAATTAAAGAACGAATGAAGATACTTGGGGGAATTTGATACATGAGAACAAGTAGATCACAAACTGATTAGAGAATATTTGAATGATGCACCGGTAAGATTTGAAGAACGAGAGCTGAAAGCTGGAATGAATAATTCTGAGATGATGGCCTTCGGAGAATCAAACTGAAAAAGGCTCCTAAAATGCTCCAGATGGTTGAAAATAATTCTCACAATCGAAAACAATTATGAGAGGATGGCAACAAGCTAGAATCACGAATCTTGAAGAGAATGGAGCATGATTTAAGAGAATCTCTTCTTCGGTCTTCAAAATCCGAGAATGACGACGAGAAACACCACCATGAATTATTGAGATACTCCGGGATGAAAATTAGAAAGGTTGAACCAACGATGAAAGAATTTGAAAGATCTTGGTGAAAGACATTTGACTGATGACAGTTCATTCTTACGTCAACTTTGAAAAGAATTTGAGAATAACTCAGGAAAATTAGAAGAGTCAGGTAAGATCTTGGGAAAAGACTTGTGGGTTAGGGCCCACTCAAAAGAAACACCGTTGAAAAGATTGCTTGGAAAGAGAGATTGCACCGGTTGAATTAAATGGCTTGAATGAGATAACATCCTTGAAAGAGCTTGAACGAAAGCAGAGTGGAGACACGAATCTTCGAGATATCTTCTGCACTCTGGAACAATTGAATAGCGAGAAGTGGATGATTAAGAGGTGCACCGACACGAGAAAACATTTGAAACGAGGAAAAGGATGTTATCACCATCGAAAGATTACATTGAAAACACCAGGGAAGATAAAAGAACAAAGAATGATAAACTTGAAGCTTCCTTTATCATCTTCATGAGAATCACCGGATAAGAACATTGAAGGAAAAGAATGAAGAAAGTTCACATGAATAAAATGGATACTTGATTAAGATATATGAGTCCTTGAAGAAACAAGGGTGGGAGGGCGGGAGAAACAAATGCAACTTGGGGACAGATGAAATGAACAACGTTGGGAAAAACGAGAGGTGATCTTGCGGATGTTGAAATGATCAGAGAAACGCGCCATTTGAAAAGAATTGACATGAAAATCTTGATTATCATGAAGGATTAGTACTCATATATATGAGCAGGGGGCTCCTAAGTCGGGGAAGGCTCTGATTACCAACTTGTAACACCCACTATGCGGCTATATCTCCCACGTGTCGGAGCACGACTTAGAGGCATAACCGCATAGTAGGCATGTTGCAAGAGGGGTAATCTTTACACATCCCATGTACTGAAGAAGAAAGGGATAAAGAGTTGGCTTACAATCACCACTTCACACAATACATAAATATAGCATTACATCATCCAGAATACAATCAAGGTCTGACTACGGAACCAAAATAAAAGAAGACAACCCCTAATGCTAGATCCCCGATCGCCCCGACTGGGCTCCACTACTGATCAACTAGAAATGAAACAACACAATGAACACGATCTTCATCGAGCTCCCACTTGAGCTCAATTGCGTCATCTGCACTGGTATCATCGGCACCTGCAACTGTTTGGAAATATCTGTGAGTCACGAGGACTTAGCAATCTCACACCCGCGAGATCAAGACTATTTAAGCTTATGGGTAGGAAAGGGTAGTGAGGTGGAGCTGCAGCAAGCACTAGCATATATGGTGGCTAACTTACGCAAATGAGAGAGAGAAGAGAAGCAAAGCACGGTCGTGAACTAGAAGTGATCAAGAAGTGATCCTGAAACTACTTACGTTCAATCATAACACAAGAACCGTGTTCACCTCCCGGACTCCGCCGAGAAGAGACCATCACGGCTACACACACGGTTGATGCATTTTAATTAAATTAAGTGTCAAGTTCTCTACAACCGGATATTAACAAATTCCCATCTTCCCATAACCACGGGCATGTCTTTCGAAAGTTCAAAACCCTGCAGGGGTGTCCCAACTTAGCCCATCACAAGCTCTCACGGTCAACGAAGGACATTCCTTCTCCCAGGAAGACCCGATCAGACTCCGAATCCCGGTTACAAGACATTTCGACAATGGTAAAACAAGACCAGCAAAGCCGCCCGGATGTACCGACAAATCCCGATAGGAGCTGCACATATCTCGTTCTCAAGGCACACCAGATTGTCCAATCTTCCGGTAGGCTAACCCAGAGTTGCCCCTGGTGGCCACCGGTGGCTGACAGTTTGGACGAACACTCAGAGGAGCACTGGCGTGGGGGGGGGGTTTAAAATAAAGATGACCCTTGAGTCTGTAGAACCCAAGGGAAAAAGGCTTAGGTTGCAAATGGTAAAACCAAGGTTGGGCCTTGCTGGAGGAGTTTTATTCAAGGCGAACTATCAACAGGTTCCCATAACACCCAACCGCATAAGGAACACAAAATCAAGGAACATAACACCGGTATGACAGAAACTAGGGCGGCAAGAGTGGAACAAAACACCAGGCATAAGGCCGAGCCTTCCACCCTTTACCAAGTATATAGGTGCATTAAAGTAAACAAGATATAATAATGATATCCCAACAATACCCATGTTCCGACATGGAACAAAACTCCATCTGCAACTAGCAACGCTATAAGAGGGGCTGAGCAAAGCGTAACATAGCTAAACAATGGTTTGCTAGGAAAAGGTGGGTTAGGGGCTTGACATGGCAATATGGGAGGCATGATAAAGCAAGTGGTAGGTATCGCGGCATAGTAATAGAGCGAGCAACTAGCAAGCAAAGATAGAAGTGATTTCGAGGGTATGGTCATCTTGCCTGAGATCCCGCAAGGAAGAAGAACGAGTCCAAGAAGAAGATAAACAGACGTAGTCGAACGAATCCTCACAACTCCGGAACGACACCGAAGCTAATGAGAGAAGCAAGCAACATAGTAAAGAACCATCACATAAACATAACATGATGCACAACCAAGTATGATGAATGTCCAGTTTAATGAGGTATGGCATGGCAAAGTGCACGGACAATACTACAAATTAAGTGGAGCTCAATATGCAACGAGTTACATATTGACGAAACACCACATGACTTATTTAGTTCCTTCTCGTTTATGTACCCAACAATATTAAATGTTGTTAAACATGGCAAGAGGTGAGTCATGAGTAAAACATCTATCTAAATAAGTTTAAATGAGGCCGGAACAAACAACAGTTCTGGTAAATCCCCATATGCATTTAGCAATTTAATGCAAACAACAATTTTAAACATTTTGAAAGTTATTATCATGATGCGGATGACATGAACAAGTTATACAATTTTATTAAAAGTTGACAAGAGCATGATATGAAGCATTTGTCATCGTGGCGCAAACAAAAGGGGTGCCACGACAATGACAACGGAAATGGTGCCACAACAATATTCCGGTTCCGATAGCTCATAGAGATACCCATGCAAAAGGAAGTGGGTGCGAGTGTGTCATGCAAGAAGATGGGGTGCTCCCGGATACCGGGTTCCCACATGTCGACGACAAGGCAACGAGGAACTCGCAAAGAACAACTCAGACACGGTGCAACCCCGAGCATCTCCTACATCACACAACATTCGTTCACGGGCGGTCGTCTCGGGGTTATACCTTCGAAGCGGATCGGTTCGTAGAGGAAGTAGTCATTCACGGGTCGTCGAGGGAAGTAGTGGTTCATGTCTGTAGATGTTCGGGGTCACGGCACGAAACTTGACATTCACAGGGTATTCAGCGATGGTCATGGTATATGTTTCGTAGACGTTCGGGCGGCGGTAGTGGGACACGTTTTGGAGGGGAAGTAGAGGTTCATGTTTCGTAGTCGTTCGGGGTCGCCGATAGTTGTACACAGCCGTTGTTGGACTTGACGGATCTGATGCCTCCGGACATGGTGGTACATGTTCGTTTTCCGGAGAGGTACTTGGGGTTCTTCGGTCATAGGTACTTGACGTTTTTGCTATTCGGGTCTTCGGCGACGGTCGTTGTACACATGACGTTGGGGTACTTGTCGGTCCGGTCTTGATGGAATAGATGTACACGTTGTCGGGGCTTGCCGCATCACTGGGTGTAGTCGTACACGTACGGAGCGGAACTTGGTGTGTCCATGTACTTGGCTGTCTCCGACTTCACGAAGATGTAACAAAACGACGACGGTAAGTCCAGTGTGACCCTGGGTCTACCGAGGTTTGGGAAGAGCCAACCGAAACAACACCGCGTCTAGGTTTTTGGCGGTCAACGGAGAAGGCCGGTCAGCCTCGGTCTTGCGGGCAGCAAGGGAAGGAGCAGGGGCTTGCTGGACCTCGGCGCCAGTTGCATGGGACTTGGCATGAAGCAGGGGCGACGAGGCTCGCAGCGGAGGTCCGGGGCCCCGGTGCGATAGCGAAGTACGACGGCTGTAGGTCTTGGCCGGCGACGGGGAGGTCCGTGGCGACGCGTGGACAGAGCAGCTACAGCAGGGCACGGAGGACGACGCTACCAGCGCAGGTGGAGGAGGAGCTGCAGGGGAGCGGCCGGAGATGCGCGACGCGGCTCCTCTGGCCCATGGCAGGAGGCCATGGCGGGCGACGGGCATGGTAGGAGGAGGGCGGCCATAGACGAGGCTTCACGCCGGCAATGGAGGACGCGCCGCGACACAACCGCGTTGGAGCAGGAGGCCAGCTTGGTCGTGGCGCGGGCGGCGACGCGAGGCAGAGGAGGAGCGGATCTTTGACCTGCTGGGCTCCGGTGGCGCAGGGTTGCCAGCGAGGGCGCCATGGCCGGAGGAGCTCCGACGTCGGGCAGCCGCGAGCTCCTCTTGGGCGGACGGCGAAAACTGGGGGAGGAAGCCGCGAGGTCTTCTTGGTGTTCATGGCAGTGCAAGGCAGAGCGCTAGGTAGTGGAGGGCGTCGGGGAGGACAGGATCGAGGGAGAGGGCGAGGAGGCGCTGGTGATGGGGATCGAGCGACATGGCTAGGGTGTGCGCGTGGCGCTGCTGGCGGTGGAAGGGAAAACGAGGAGGAGGGGTGCGCGTGGCTAGGGTTAGGAGGGAGTGGGCCTGCGTGGGAGGCCCAGTTGGGAGGAGGTCCAACAGGTCGGCCGGTGGGGAGGGATTGGCCTAGAGCGGCATGCTGTCTAAGCTCTCTCTTCCTCACTCTTTTCCTTTACCAGAAAAGCATAGAGAGAAGAAAAAGAAGAGGGGGGGTTAGGGAAAGAATTAGCGCACGAGGGTAATATTTTGGACTCACAAAAATGTGAGGAATTTAAATAAAATGACAAGAGGAATTTTGGAGGAAAAAAGATTCGCACATGTTGAATTTAATTCAACATGTTTGAATTTTGAAACCCATTCGAAAGGACTCTAAATGGGCTGAGATTTGAGGAGATGACCCCACACATTAGATGTGATTTATGGGCAAATTTGGGACATTTATGGATGAAGTAAAATCGCAACTCAATTCTACTAAAAGGCCCCAAAGGAAGAAATGAAGTTGAGTTGGATAAAAGAAATTTCAAGAACGGTGCAAATGTGTTATGGGTGATTCCAAGACAATGGAATGGTTTTATATAGCTCCCTAAATATTGGGAGGATATGTTATAAAGAGAAACACCATGTGAATTCCCTCGATTTAAATAGATAGAAAGATCTATGCAATTTATTTAGTTGAGTTGAGGTGCAAAGATTAATGACATGATGGCATGATGACAAGATGCAATGCACATGATGACATGGCAAGATGTGACATGCAAGCAAAAACAAAACACACAAAGAATCTCAAAAACCCTGGAAGGCATCTGAAGCTCCAGTCTTGGGGCGTCACAAGTTATTTGAGTCTTTTGATCTCTTATATGCATGATTACTTATAGCCTCGTATTTCTTCTTCGAATCTTTGGTTTAGTTAGGCCGACTAGATCAATTTTTCTTGACATGGGAAGAGGTGCTTTGTGATAGGTTCGATCTTATGGTGCTTGATCCTAGTGACAGAAGGGGAACCGACACGTATGTATAGTTTCTATTAAGGATAACAAGATCGGGTCTATTTATACATAAATAGATCTTGTCTACCTCATGTCATCATTCTTATTGCATTACTCCATTTCTCCATGAACTTAATACACTAGATGCATGTTGGATAGTGGTCGATGTGTGGAGTAATAGTAGTAGATGCAGGCAGGAGTCAGTCTACTAATCTTGGACGTGATGCCTATATAATGATCATTGCCTGGATATCGTCATGATTATTTGAAGTTCTATCAATTGCCCAATAGTAATTTGTTTACCCACCGTATGCTATTTTTCTCGAAAGATGCCAGTAGTGAAATCTACGGCCCCGTGTCTGTTCTTTATTATATTTTCCTCCGCGATCTATTTTTATTTACTTTTATTTTCAGATCTATTAATCTAAAAATACAAAAATACCTTGCTTCAATTTATTATTATTTATTTTATCTCACGTTCCTGCGAGATCTATTTATCTAATCTACTACAATTTTACCTATTTTTTACCCGTGAGGGATTGATAACCCCTCTCTTACGTCGGGTTGCAAGTATTTGTTCTTTGTGCACAAAAGCTGTTTACATGGTGTTGCGTGGTTCTCCTACTGGTTCGATAACCTTGGTCTCATCACCGAGGGAAATACCTACCATAGCTCTGCTACATCATCCCTTCCACTTTGGGAAAATACCAGTGTAGTTCAAGCCGCATCAAGGAAGGACAAGTCATCAAAGAGCTACACAAGACGAAGACATCAAGCTCACATTGGTGAATGGGTATCCGGTTCCGACTCTGACAACTACTCCGGGAGAAGCTATCACTCCGACTCCGAATATACTCAAGATGAAGGTGTTGCCGGTCTTGCGCTAGTGTCATCCAACTCCTATGATTTATTTGACTCACCAAATGAAGGAATTGGAAGATGCTTAATGGCTAAAGGCCCCAAGGTATCACACCCGGAGTATCTTGATTTTGATAGTGATGAAGATGATTTGCTAGGTGATCATGATTTACTTATTGACAAAACTAGTGATAAAAACTATGATGAACTTGCTAGTAATCATGCTAATCAAGACGAAATGAATGACAATGATAAGGAGAATGAGCGTCTAACTAAAGAAATAAAAGCTCTTAAGTTAGCTCATGAAACAACTCAAGAGGATCATAGAGAACTTCTAAGGACTCATGAGAAGCTACGCTTTGAGAAGCTAAATCGAGAGCAAGAGCATGAGTTCCTAAAAGCAATCAATGATGATCTTCGAAAGAAGAGTTCTTATTACATTGCCAAACGTCTCCTCTTGTCTACTTATATGCCACAAGTAAATCTAGCAACAAGGGCAAGAAGGATTCTACTTCTAGTAGTAACAATAACCATGCTAAATCCAATGTTGTTGCTTCTAGTAGTTCTCTTGATTCCACTAATGATTTTCTTAGCCAAGTTACACTTGAGCAAGAAAATAGCTTATTGAAGGGAATTATAGAGAAAAGTGTTTACAAGAGCCTTGCTCGGAGTAAGAAATTTGAGGAAATTGTACGCAAGCAAGGAAGACATCGGAAGAATCGAGGTACTGGTTTTGAACAAAAATTCAATGCCAATGGAGTTGAATGGGAAGAAGATCAATACCCCAAGACAAAGTTTGTTCCTCAACAAGAGAAGTATGACCCCACTTCTTTTGAGGGAACACAAGCTCAAGATGATCTTCCACCACAAGACCACAAGCTAAAAGGTAAGGACAAGCTTCAAGAAGAGATTGACTCATTTGAAGAAGCTCCTAAGGCCATGGTCAAGTGGGTTCCCAAGACTACGTCAAGTTCTACTTCATCAAGTACAACTACAACTCTGAGGATTCCCATTAAGTTGATGTTGGCCCAAAAGAAGAAGAACTAGAGTGTTCTTGAGGGTGACTCTGCCAACATAATTCACTCATATTCATTTTGTCAAGGACTTGTGCAATCAACTTTCATATCTTGCACTAGTTCATGGAGTCACAAACCCTCTTGTTGGTAAGGCAAGGGACACGGTAACCTAATGCTTTCATGGACATCATCATATGTGTAATTCACTCTATGTCTATGGATATCCTTGTATGTTCCTTGTGGGACTAACCCATGTAGGTATTGAAAGTGCAACACTCCAAAGGATTTCTCCAACTGATCTACATCAACATTGAGCATCCACATCTTCACTATCTACATGAAGTCATCTTCGACAAAACCCAAGCTTAGCTCATCCCTCTTAGGGGGATATCACATGTAGGGGGAGCTTTGCTCTAAAAAGTTGAGGTAAATCAACTCTAATGGTGTGAACACATTAATGCTTTATGTAAAAGTGGCAACCCCACTTGTGCTTAAATGATGAGTATGACCTACGATCAAATGTTCTCAATTGACTCCTAAGTCAATATACTCATATATAGATGACCTAGTCATCGTCAATTGCTTGATAGATGCTAGATTTGTTTATGCATGCTTTGACACATGTTTCATTTGCTCACTTATTGTGTGAGCATGTTGATTGCATATTTTCTCCACTCGAGTACATCCATTTGTTGTTTTGATTGTCTTGATTTTTACTAACCAAATGGATGGACAAGAATGCCTCAGAACTTTCTCTAGCTATATATGCTCTTCTTGTCTCAAACTCTATTCATGCTATATCGCAAAAATTGAACAAGTCTTTTTCGGACCCTTCGGATGAGGAGCACTCAGAGCCACCGATCCGTCAAGGGTTGCCTTCCAAAACCTTCTACTGTGTTTTGGTCAGACCAATTCACTCAAACTCGGTCATGCCGAAAGCATTAGACTGATCTTGGTTTTTAATCTCAGTGCTACCGATTAGACCGACTTGGTCCCACCGAGTTGTTGTAACTGCATGCAGTTTCGCATCTCGGTGCCACCGATCCGTTCCACTCGGTGCCACCGATAGCACATGGGTATTTATATCCAGCGGCCCATACGGTTGAAAAATTCTTCAAACGTCACACGCCCGCGCCCCATTGCTGCCTCCCCCCTTGGTCTCCGGATCATTGCCGTCGTCTCTTGTGCATCTCCACCACAGGACTTCGCCACCATCAACGGCATTGAACTCCGCGGTTGTTGCCATAGAGGATCGTCACCAAGCTAGGGTACGATTCGATCTCCTCATGCTATCCCCTTCTGATTCAATGCACAAGGACTATGCCTAGTATCTTGCCACGACTATAATACTTCTATCCATCAGAACGTTCCATTAGAATAGGTTAGAATAAAAAATAGGGTTAGGTTTTCGCGAACTCATCTTGGACCGACCGAAATGAAATTTTCAGTCCCATCGATTAGCTCAGGCCATTGCACAAGTACAACTCGATGCCACCGGAACGTACTAATCGGTGAGACCAAAAGTAAAATATCAGTGAAACCCTAGCATCTCGGAGCCACCGAACCACAACTCGGTGTGACCAATATTGTGCGTTTAGGTTCTGTGAGTGCTTCTATGTCACAGAGATGATCAAATTGGTAGCTCCAAAATACTTTATGTGGAAAATTAAAACTAAAGTTTGGACTCAAATTTTTGAAAAATATCTGCTTTTTGTGATACTCATCTACTCTGCCCATACCCATCAATTCACAGGGTCAGTTTTTGCAAGATGTCAGATGCCGGTGACAGTCAGAGCATAATGTCAATCTCAATGAGGGTTCAAGCCCTAGTGACAACTATGATGATGGCAGCAGAAGCACTCCAAGTAACCTACCAAAGGCTGCCACCAGAACAAGGAAGAAGAGAACCTCAAAGAGTGAGGATGAGGACTTTATTGTAGATGAAGAGGTCATTTCCAAAAAGACAGCAGCTCTTAGGAAGGAATATGGATTTCCAGCTAGCCTGGTGCTAAGTAGAAAGCTCCTACCAAAAGAGTCCCAATGTCAAAACCTCGGAAAACTATAGCTCCACAAGAGACAATGACATTCACTCTTGAGCAATAAGATGATGAAGAAGTTGATGTTGGTAGTGCTTGGCAAGCCTTCCATGAGGGAAGAAGAAGAAGAGGAGGAGGAGGAACCAGTCGCACCTCCAGCCAAAATTTAGAAGCTCATTGCAGATGCCATGAAGTCAGCTGCTACTCCCTCCAAGCCCAAGCCAAAACCCAAGCTGCAGCACCCAAGAGGTCAACTAGAAACATTCCAGCTGCTGAGAAGAACAAGGCCCCAATGCCTGAAGTTTAGGATGATGATGAGCCACTAGTGCTCAGAAAATTGACGCCCAAGATTCCAGATCATGATGATGCTCATCCAGTTTCTAAGAATATGCCGCTCGGGAAGGACAAAGGTCTGAGGGAATGGAGGAAAGTGGATCTATATTCAATGAGCAGGAGGACAACCTGTGACTACTGTTTCCACACTAGGGAATAACAAGACTTCTATGAGATAATGCTCCATGATAAGAAGCCCATTGTTAGTGACATGAAATGGGTGGACTGGAAGTACATTGACGCTAATGAAGACTACTTCCCCCACGTTCATGAGAGCTTTAGACTCACTAGAGTAGATACATTTGTTGCTCAGAAGCTTACAAAGTGGAATGACGAGATGATCAAGCAGTTTTACTCCACATCACATTTCTATCTAGATGGGAGGATCACATGGATGACTGAGGGTCAAAGGTGCCAGTCATCAATCTCTGAGCAGGCTGCTCTTCTGAATGCCCCTGAAGAAGATGAAGACAATATTGATGTCTATGCATGGGAAGCCTACGATGGACCACAACTCTATGGCAAACATGTATAAGCCCATTCCTGATGATGATTTGGAAACTCACAAGCTTGGGTCAGTCAAGCATTTGCTATCAAGGTTGGCCACCACAAACACTGTTTTGAGATTCACTCTTCTACCGAAATCTGGAGATGAGAGGATGATCCGTGGCCACTCCATAAATTTGCTTCACTTGTTTGACACCCCACCTCAGAAATTCAAAGTTATGAGCTTAATTGTTGAGATAGTCAAGAGGATTGCTGCTGACCAGAAAAGTTCTTATTGATATGCCCCTCACATTCAGATACTTATCAACTCCAAGGTTGGTACAGATACATATCTATTTGATCGTGAGAATCTCCCTCTTCAGCCAGAGTTCGAGGACAATGTAGTGGTGATGGATCCTTCACACCCTACTTCAGTTGAGGCTCAAAAGAAGGCTCGGGCAGCAGCAACACTAAGGATTGAGCGAAGTCTGGCCAACTTAGCCAAGAACCAGGAGAGCTTAGAGCGGATTATGGAGGACAAGATGTACAATCTAGATGTCAAGGTCATAGAGATACAGTCTATTGTGGAGAAGCTGAGAGATGATACTGAGGATGGAGATGACATGTCAACCACTGACAGGTTTCAGTCTGTGCCTAGGGTGACCAGATCTTCAGCTGTGCCAGTTGCAGACACGATACCTACTCTTTCTACACCACCAGCTTAGCAGGCTTCAGCAGAAGCATTCGCCAAGGCAGTTCTCTCAACACCATCTATGCACACGGGAGCCACGAGCCAGAAGACCCCTTCTGGAGCCTCGGAGGATCATGCCTTGAGAGACGTGTAGCTCTATACTTTTTCGACTTTTTGGTAACTTGTTGCCAAAGGGGAGAAAACGTAATACTTACAACCGGGGCCGGGTTAAGCTTGAAGAATGGAGGTAGTCCTATCTTATTAACATTTTCTTGAGACTCCCCGAGTAAGGAGTTCACAGCTTGAAAGATCTCCTTAGCAGTAAAGTTATCAGTGATGTATCGCCGAGGGTTGTGACGCCCCCGATTCGATCGTACACTAATCATACACGCAAATATGTACGATCAAGATCAAGGACTCACGGGAAGATATCACAACACAACTCTAGACACAAATTAAAATAATACAAGCTTTATATTACAAGCCAGGGGCCTCGAGGGCTTGAATACATCAGCTCAAATACACAAGAGTCAGCAGAAGCAACAATATCTGAGTACAGACATAAGTTAGAGAAGCCTGCCTTAAGAAGGCTAGCACAAAAGAAACAACGATCGAAAAGGCAATGCCTCCTACCTGGGAGCCTCCTAACAACTCCAGGTCGTCAGCGGCCGTCACGTAGTAGTAGGCACCCACGGGGGTAGTAGTAGTCATTAGTGGTGTCGTTTGGCTCCTCGGACCCGTCATCTGAAGGAAATATGCCCTAGAGGCAATAATAAAGTTATTATTTATTTCCTTATATCATGATAAATGTTTATTATTCATGCTAGAATTGTATTAATCGGAAACATAATACATGTGTGAATACATAGACAAACAGAGTGTCACTAGTATGCCTCTACTTGACTAGCTCGTTGATCAAAGATGGTTATGTTTCCTAACCATAGACATGAGTTGTCATTTGATTAACGGGATCACATCATTAGGAGAATGATGTGATTGACTTGACCCATTCCGTTAGCTTAGCACTTGATCGTTTAGTTTGTTGCTATTGCTTTCTTCATAACTTATACATGTTCCTATGACTATGAGATTATGCAACTCCCGTTTACCGGAGGAACACTTTGTGTGCTACCAAACGTCACAACGTAACTGGGTGATTATAAAGGTGCCCTACAGGTGTCTCCGAAAGTACTTGTTGGGTTGGCGTATTTCGAGATTAGGATTTGTCACTCCGATTGTCGGAGAGGTATCTCTGGGCCCTCTCGGTAATGCACATCACTCAAGCCTTGCAAGCATTGCAACTAATAAGTCAGTTGCGGGATGATGTATTACGGAATGAGTAAAGAGACTTGTCGGTAACGAGACTGAACTAGGTATTAAGATACCGACGATCGAATCTCGGGCAAGTAACATACCGATGACAAAGGGAACAACGTATGTTGTTATGCGGTCTGGCCGATAAAGATCTTCGTAGAATATGTAGGAGCCAATAAGAGCATCCAGGTTCCGCTATTGGTTATTGACTAGAGACGTGTCTCGGTCATGTCTACATAGTTCTCGAACCCATAGGGTCCGCACGCTTAAAGTTCGGTGACGATCGTAATTAGGGTTTTTGTGTTTTGATGTACCGAAGGTTGTTCGAAGTCCCGGATGTGATCACGGACATGACGAGGAGTCTCGAAATGGTTGAGACATAAAGATTGATATATTGGAAGCCTATATTTGGATACCGGAAACGTTCCGGGTGAAATCGGGATTTTACCGGAGTACCGGGGGGTTACCGGAACCCCCCCCGGGGGTTATTGGGCCTACATGGGCCATAAGGGAGAAGAGGAGGGCCGTCCATGGCAGGCCGCGCGCCCCCTCCCCCCTAGTCCGAATAGGACAAGGAAGGGGGGGCGACGCCCTCCTTTCCTCTTTCTCCCTTCCCCCTTCCTTTTCCAACAAGGCAAGAGGGGGGAGTCCTACTCCCGGTGGGAGTAGGACTCCTCTAGGCGCACCCCTAGGGCCGGCCACACCTCCCCCTCTCCCTCCTTTATATACGGGGCAAGGGGGCACCCCATGACACACAAGTTGATCTTCGTGATCGTTCCTTAGCCGTGTGCGGTGCCCCCTTCCACCACATTCCACCTCGGTCATATCGTAGCAGTGATTAGGCGAAGCCCTGCGTCGGTAGAACATCATCACCATCATCACGCCGTCGTGCTAACGAAACTCTCCCTCAACGTTTTGCTGGATCGGAGCTCGAGGGACGTCACCGAGTTGAACGTGTGCAGAACTCGGAGGTGCCGTACGTTCGGTACTTGGATCGGTCGGATCGGGAAGACGTACGACTACTTCCTCTACATTGTGTCAACGCTTCCGTTGCCGGTCTAAGAGGGTACGTAGACAACACTCTCCCCTCTCGTTGCTATGCATCACCATGATCTTGCGTGTGCGTAGGAATTTTTTTGAAATTACTATGTTCCCCAACATCATCTGGTCGCAACAATTGGGTATGGGGGAAAAAGAGGTAGCAATGCAACCATGAGTACTCATCCAAAGTACTCGCAAGACTTACATAAGATAAACTAAGTATGCATCTGTATCAAATGAATGGGTTATATCTGTGGACTAAACTGCAGAATCCCAGAAGAGAAGGGGAAAGCCTAGCCTATCGAAGACTAGCATCTTCAAGCATCTTGCATCATTTAGAATAGTACAGGTCAACATAATGTAAAGTAGTAGTAGTGTTATCAACCTCGGCCAGAGATCCTTTCTTGACTCCCTACGAGAAAGCAATCCCAGAGCCATACTACCTAGTTATCACTTCAAGTATCCAATTCCTGTTGTATCGATCGGGATACAACTCCAAGTGTCCGTTACCGTAGGACAGGCTATCGATAGATTGTTTTCTTCCCTGCAGGGGTGCACTAACTTACCCACCACGCACGATTAACTCCGACCGGACACACTTTCCTGGGTCATGCCCGACCTCGGCTAAACAATACGCCGCAACCCGACCTTGGCTTAATAGAGAGGTCAGCACGCCGGACTAAACCTATGCCCCCAAGGGTCATGGGCCATCGCCCCGGGAACTCCTGCACGTTGCGAACACGGCCGGTGAGCAGACCTAGCTACCTCCTTCAAAAAGGCAGGTGCTTACCAGTCCAACCCGGCGTGCGCCGCTCAGTCGCTGACGTCTATTAAACTTCGGCTGATGCATACGACGCAGAACGCCCATACAATGCCCACGTGATGGTTAGTGCTATCAGGCCAGAGGCCCCTCGGATCAAATATCTGAATCGTAGTGGATTAGGAACGCGCGGTAACAAGCAGAGACTCACGAAATATGTGACCCCGTCGCCCCGTCTCGAGGACTTGCGGCAAGGGCTAAGAATGCCCGACCACGCCTCGTAAGAATCTCACGGGCACCTTGCAGGTCAACCCGACTCCACATCACTCGCAAATAAGCTCGCGCGTGTACCCCTCAGGGCCGACCCGTCTTCAGTAACATGGTTCAGTATAAAGTTATAGTAACCATAGTAACCGTGTGTCTAACACCAAGGGGAAAACCCGAGGAATCACCCCCGGTGAATTCCACTCGATGTAATCATCAAGGTGAACGTAAGAGGATCCACCCTTGAGGTTCATACTTGAGGGGTTACACGACAGAGCCGTATCGGAAGTGGTTATGGAGGAAATCACCCTCGATGACCATGACCGGATAGCTACACTACAGAGATCTCATCAGGAGTGATGTATGAGGTTCCACCCTCGGCACTCGATGGTAACTCTGCAGAGTCGAGCAACAAAAGGGGCATGAAATGATGTGAGGTGTTGGGCTCTGGTCTTCGATCCCATTGAACGAGTCTTCGATGATGAAGCAGGGGCAACAAGGACAAGGTGGGGGTCACTGATGGATCACTAGCCAACCTATAATAAGCAATTTAGGATAAGCAGGTATGGTACAATGAGCAGGTTACAAAAGCAGGCTATGCATCAGAATAGGAGCAATCAATAACAGTAGCAAAATCTAATGCAAGCATGTGAGAATGGAATGGGCAATGTCGGGATGATCAAGGGGGGGGGGCTTGCCTGGTTGCTCAGACAAGAAGGAGGGGTCGTCGGTGACATAGTCGATCACAACGGCATCGGCAGCTGCCATGGGGTCTACTTAAGAGAAAAGGGGGGAGTAATAGTAAATTTAGAGCAAACAAAGCATCACAAGGCATAACATGGCAATACGCAGCGCTAGGAGTGTTCTAACGTAGTGCTGCACGATACAGGTGAAGGGGGAATTCAACCGAGAAGGTATTTCTGGTTTCGGACCTGTGTCAGACAGATGACCAAAGGGGGAAAGTTCCATGTTCAGATAGTTATAGGCATCTGACAGGCATGTGTGTAGCATATTTGGGTTCGTCTCATTTTTCTGAGCAACTTTCATGTAGAAAACATTTTCATCCGAATTACGGATTAATTTCTATGAATTTTCAAAGATTAAAGCATGTTCTGGAATTAAATAAATTAACAGAAAGGTTTATTGCGTCAGCATGATGTCACAGTGACATCAGCAGTCAGCAGGGCGGCTGACCAGGTCAAACCTAACCAGTGGGTCCCACATGTCATACACAGAGGGCTAACAGTGGGTTATTTTAATTAAACATGGTTAATTAGTAGTAGGGCCCCACATGTCAGTGACTCAATGAACAAACTAATTAAGCTCATTTACAAAATCATTTTAATTAGTTTAATTACGCGGTGGGGCCAGCCCAGTCAGTAGTTGACCCGGTCAACAGGTCAACTGGACCCACTGGACAGTGGCACGGCGGACCCCGGTAGTCAGCCCAGGTCAGCAGTGGTCGGCGACTCGCCAGAATCACGCCGGCGAGCGCGTTCACGGCGGTGCGAGTACGGACACCGGTGGGAAACGACGCACAGACCACCGTTTTGGTCGCGGTTGGGTGCATTGGAATGGTGAGTCGACGGCGCCTCGATTGGTGGTGGTCGGAGTGGCTGAAAATGACCGGAAATTAGCGACATGACCTTGCCGGTGACGAGCTTGTTCGGGAGATCTACGGGGAGACCATTTCGGCGCAGGAACAAATGGGACAAAGAGCTAGGCGGGTGCTACGTAGTGCGGCTAATCTAACGGGCATTCGCCCGTGACCATAAGGTCACCAGAGACTCGCCGACGACGAGCCCCGCGGCGCTGCGTTCAGGCGCGCGTGGAAAAGGTAGTTAGGATACGTGCTAGGGCCAGCAGGGAGTGGGGAAGGAAGAGGAGCTCACCGGGAAGGCACAAGGTGGCCCGGTGTCAGCTTAGTAGCAGCAGGAGTCACCGGAGATGACGAAGTTCGCCGGCGACAGTGGCGGAAGGGGATGGCTGGCTCCGCTCATTGTGGAGCTCTCCGACTCCAACGAGGGGCACCAGATGACGCGACTCTTCACGGCAGAGAGCTACGGCATGATGGCTCGGCTCGGAGACGACGGGGACCGCGAGGACGATGGCGCGCGACGGCAGATGTGTTCGGGCGGTGGATCTGAGAAGGAGGCGAGGTGATGGAGCGAGCGGGGAGAGGGGAAGAATGTCAAGGAGGACCGAGGGAGGACTCGAGGAGCCGGAGGGGGTGCTCTTATCCACCCGCGAGGTTGCCGGCGAGCCCCTGTAGCGGCGCGCACTGGGGAACAGGAGGGAGGGAGAGCGACGGGGAGGGGGCGTGCGCCGGCCTAGCTGGGCCAGCTAGCTCGGGTGGGCCGAAGCCCAAGGGGAGGCCAGGGGCTCTCCCACCCCTTCTTCTTTCCTTTCCTTTTTCTTTTTGTCTTTCTTCCCCGGCAGCTTTTGCATTTTATTTTTGCCACCAATGACTTTGCAAAAATATGCCACTAGCCAAAACAAAGTCAAAGAAGTATTTTGCACTGCCACAAAAATATTGTGAGACTTTTGAAATAGCTTGCTCATTTTATAAATTAAAAAGGCATTTAATCTATTAATTTAGGCACTGCTTTAATTGGTTTAGGCCATTTAAACACCTTGCAAAAATGTTGGTTCACCACCAATATTAACAAATGATTATTTGTCACATGATGAACATTTTAGTTTTCATGTTTGAGCATTTTAGAATTTCACTCATAATTTGAACTTGAATTCAACTGAAATTTGAAATGAGAGAGAACCAAGGATGATCAAACACTTGTTTAGAAAAATGATTAACTTAACCCCAGGGGTTACTGTAGCATCATTACACAGGGGTGTTACAACTCTCCTCCTCTAAAAGAAATTCTCGTCCCGAGAATTAAGAGGTAGAAAGGAAAAGATCGGGGTATTCAGCCCGGAGGTTATCTTCATGTTCCCAAGTGGCTTCATCTTTGGTATGATTCGACCATTGCACCTTGAGAAACTTGGTAACCTTCTGGTGGGTTCGACGTTCAGCTTCTTCAAGAATGTGGATCGGATGCTCTTTGTATGTGAGATCATGTTGAACTTCAATCAATTCTGGATCCACTTCACATTCCGGATCCTTGAAACATCGGCGAAAGTTGTGACACGTGGAAGACGTCATGGACGTGAGAGAACTGAGGTGGCAACTCCAATTGATAAGCCACCAGTCCACGACGGGCGAGGATGCGGAAGGGACCAATGTAGCACGGAGCTAGCTTGCCCTTGACTCCGAACCGATGAGTGCCTCTCAAAGGAGTGACACGCAAATAAGCTTGTTCACGAGGTTGATAAGTTGAACCCTAGTGTTTCTGGTCATAGTTGCTCTTCTAACGGGACTGGGCCGCCTTGAGATTATCCCGGACAATGCAAACCTTCTCTTCAGCTTGTTGAATAATGTCTGGACCAATGAGCGTCCGTTCCCTAGTTTCTGACCAATTCAGAGGGGTTCGGCACTTACGTCCATAAAGCACTTCGAAGGGTGCCATCTTCAAGCTGGCTTGATAGCTGTTGTTATAAGAGAACTCCGCATAAGGGAGAGATTCTTCCCACTTCTTGCCGGAAGAAATAACACAAGCTCGAAGCATGTCTTCAAGAATTTGATTGACTCGCTCGACTTGGCCTTGGGATTGAGGATGATAAGCAGTGCTCCAGGTAATATGAGTTCCCATTGCCTCTTGGAAACTATCCCAGAACTTTGAAGTGAATATACTGCCACGGTCTGAACTGATCTCCTTCGGAATGCCGTGGAGTGACACAATTCGGGAGATATACAAGTTTGCTAATTTACTAGCAGTGATAGTCTCCTTGACTGGCAGAAAGTGCGTGACTTTTGAGGATTGGTCAATGAAGACAAAGATAGCATCGTTACCCTTCTGAGACTTGGGAAGGCCAGTGACAAAATCCATCTGAATCTTATCCCATTTCCATTTAGGAATCGGAAGTGGTTGTACAAGTCTAGCCGGTTTCTGATGTTCTGCTTTGACGCAATGACAAACGTCACATTCTTCGATATATCGTGCAATATCTTGCTTCATCTTGGAGCACCAATACTTCTGACGAACGTCTAAGTACATCTTGGTACTTCCGGGATGAATAGAGAGAGGGGTGTCATGCGCTTATTTCATCACCTTCTCTGTCATAAGCTCGAACCGGGGTACTACAATGCGATCTCTGAAGTACAATGTTCCATCTTCACCAAGTGAGAAATCTCTTGATTTTTCTAAGGCAAGATCCTTTTTCATCAGATCAACATGAGCATTTTTGGCTTGAGCAGACTTGATTGCTTTCAGGAGAGTTGGTTCCAAGACAAGGTTATTCAGAGAACCCTGTGGAACTAGTTGAAGGTTCAGCTTGCATATCTCTTCATAAAAGTGGGGTTGAACTTTGTAGACCATGTGATTGTTGCAATAAGATTTACGGCTCAGGGCATCGGCCATGACATTAGCCTTACCAGGGGTATAGGATGTACCGCAGTAGTAGTCAGCAATAGCTTCCATCCACCGCTACTGACGGAGGTTTAGATCTGGCTGAGTGAACATGTACTTCAGACTCTGATGATCGGTGAAGATCTCACAACGATTACCAAGAAGGTACTGTCGCCATAGCTTCAGTGCATAGATAACCGCAGCAAGCTCGAGGTCGTGAACTAGGTAGTTCTCTTCATGAGGACGCACTTGATGGGAGGCGTAAGCAATCACTCTGCACTCTTGCATTAGGACACAACCTAATCCTTGTCGTGAAGCGTCGCAATAGATGACGAAGTCCTTGCGAGAATCAGGGGGAGCAAGCACTGGGGTAGAAGTCAGCTTGTCCTTGAGTGTTTGGAAACTTTCCTGACACTTTTCAGTCCAACCAAACTTAATGCCTTTGTGTAGCAGATTAGTCAGGGGCTTGGCAATCTTAGAGAAGTTCTCGACGAAACGGTGGCAATAACTAGCAAGTCCGAGAAAGCTTCTGACTTGCTTGACAGTCTTCGGAGGGGTCCAGTCAAGAATAGCATGCACTCGCTCTGGGTTGACGGCAATACCATCCTTGGAGATGACATGCCCAAGGTAGGTTACTTCGGGACGCCAGAATTCACACTTGGAATACTTGGCATAAAGTTGATGTTCTTGAAGCTTCTCTAGAACAAGACGAAGATGTTCGGCATGTTCTTCTTTGTTCTTCGAATAAACCAGGATATCATCCAGATAGACCATGACGAACTTGTCGAGGTAATCCATGAATATGTAGTTCATCAGACGGGAGAATGTGGCTGGAGCATTGGTTAGACCGAACATGATGGTGTACTCATAAGAACCATAACGAGTGACGAATGCGGTATTTGGAATATCCTCTTCACGAACACGGATCTGGTGGTAACCCAACATCAAGTCGAGTTTAGAGAATATCGATGAACCAGCCAGTTGATCATACAGATCATTGATCCGAGGAAGGCGATATTTGTTCTGAATTGTAGCTTGGTTGATAGGACGATAGTCTTGAAATGTAGAATTTTAGGGGAAATATGAAGGCAGTATAGTAGATTTCTAGGGAAGAAAATTAAGACTAAATTTGGACCTATAATTTTTTGGGAAAAGTATGAAGGTAGTAGTGTATAATTTTGGAGGGGGGTGTTTATGACATGTTGTTGAACCTTGTTTATGCATGAGCAGACTGAACTTTGTTTAAGCTTCAATTTGAATGTAAGCATCTTACAAGTGCTTCTGGTTCACGCCCATTGAGTAGACACTATCGTCTTTTTTCTTGTTTTTTATTTATAGATTTACATTGTTTTTAACATTATATATATTTCGTAGAAATTTCTTGACAAGATCATGGCCCTGACTCTTCTTCGAAGAGCACTCATTCATGCATCCGTGCATCTGAACCGTCGTCCAATCATGTTGGTGTTGACACCCATGGTGATTATTCGATGGATGGGCGGGGTAACCCGAGTGAGAATGAGTATGGGAACCACCCCAGTGAGCATGAATCGGCATGTGATGGGCATGAAGACACGACTGAGAAAGAGTATGTCGACCACCCAAGCGAGCACGTGGAAGCAGCTGGGACCAGTTAGGACCAACAGGCCGGTGGGAAGTAGAAAAAGTAGCAGAATCCTTGTTGCCAGAATAAGGCTGACAAGCCTGCTAGGATTGTTATGACTCAAGTGGTCCCTAAGGGAATGCTTCTAAGTCCCAAGAAGGCCGAGGGAGGGTATAGCAAAAAGCTAGGCCACATCCTTCATGAGACGTTTAGCACCAATGGCAGGAAAGTGAGGTCTGATGCTATCACTGAAAAGCGAGAAACCTATTAACAAAGCTGCGTGAAACATACAAGTTCCTGGATGAGGACACAAATCAGAAGAAAATCACCAATCACACAACCCTCTCCATATGTTCCAGACTTTTGAGTGGATGGAGGTCAAAGGTGAAAGTACAATTTGAACAGAAAAAACTTGGATTTGATGTGATACATACGAGGTGGCCTATGATTGACCAGGCTAATTGGGAGACCTTCAAGAATGATTTCAAAGATCCAAAAAACAAGGAGTTGGAAGAATGGCAAAAATATGAAGGCCAGGAACGTAGGAGTCCACAATCTGGGAAGTTGTGGTTACCCAGGCAAGAGGAAGAGGTGGGCCAAGGAAGACACCATATTTTAGGCGGCGGGAAAACCTAACCCATATAAGAAATTTGATAATGGATGCCATAATGATTTTCTTTATGCCTAGAGTAGTTGGGATTCCAAGAGGAATGAGCCTGCCATAAAGGACGCGAAGGCGCTAGAAGTAAAAAAGCTCATGGTAAATACTTAAATAACTCTAATGTTTTTTGTTACCTTTAGATTCTAATTTCTTTACCAAAAGTCATGTTTCTAAATGGTCACTTCCATGTTGCATAAAGAGTTCTACGCGCAACCTGAGACCTCAGAGGAGTTGTCTGTAAGGTGGAACGACCCTCTAACAAAGGCTTGCAATGTGGTCTTAGGCAAAGACCCATTACAGAAGCCGGCATCTAGTCGTGTGAATGGCACCAGCACACATGAAAGATGGTGCATACATTACCCAGAAGACCCCGAGGCTAGAAAGAAGAAGAAGGCAACCCGAGATGAGAGAATGGCCAAATTTAAAGAAGACTTGCTGAAAACTTTTGATGACAAAGTGTTATTCGCCGCAAATGTCGCGGTGTCGATGATGTGTCCTAGTCTAATTCAGACCATGAAGCACCTCATGGCTAACGGGCAGGCTGTTGATGAACCACCATCCCAGGTGATGATGTCGGCGCCATCTTGCGTGAATTTGGATAAGGGTCCAACGTGCAATGTGGCCCATCATCCCATCCCACATGTATAGGGCAAGATCACTGACGCACTTATCGTAATTATCACCTTTTGAACACATGCATGTACCTTCCATTGTATGTTTCCGTCGTTAGAATCACTAGCATCGATGAGGCATACATATATGTTTGGCAGGTTAATGTCGCATGCACTCTCCAAGCCATGGTGGACATCAAACTAAAAGATGTTGCAACAGGTGTTGTCGCTATGTGAATGTGCAACTAATCCCTGGGTGGTTTTGGTAATTCATAACAACATATATCTCATTGAACTAATATCCATTCAAGTTAAAGATTTCAGGAAGTTCAATGATTGGCATGGCAAGGACTAATGATTGTGGACCCCTCAAAATGCTAAGGACATGGATTGGCAAAAGCTCAAAACTCTACATTTTTGGTTAAGTGATCCAAGATCACATTGAGTCCATAGGAAAGCCAATACTATTAAAAGGGGGTGAGGTTTTGATAATGATCTATTTGCTCAAGTGCTTAGTGATATTACTCCAAAACCCTCAGGCACTTTCTCTATCCAAAACTGTCCAAAACCCTACATTCCAACTCGGTTCCACCGAAACATACCTATCCGGACCCACTGAGTTCATCTGGACACTGCCACAGCCAAACCTAACAAATCGGATCCACCGATATGGATCCCGGTCTCATCGAGATGGCTTTGCCAACTCTCTATTGCCTGTTGCAATTATTTTGGTATTACAAAGTTTTGCAATCGGTGCCACCGAGATGGCTTGCCAACTTTCTGTTGCCTTATTGCTTCACTTCGGTCCTACCGAGTTGATGCAATCGGTGCCACCGAAATGAGGTTTGCCTTTACCATTGCACATCGGCCCATCCGTTATGTTTCCAGTCAGTCTTTTACATAGGTTAGTGCCACTGGGTTTTCTGATCGGTGCCACCGAGTTGAGTCAAAAGTGTGTATCAGTTGGATTTCGTGTGGAGGCTATATAACCCCTCCACCCCGTCTTACTTAGTAAGAGAGCCATCAGAACGTGCCTACACTTCCACTACTCATTTTTTTTGGAAAGGGCTACCTACTCATGTGTTGAGATCAACAGATTCCGTTCCTACCATTTGAATCTTGATTTATAGCCTTTCCCAAGTTGTTTTCCACTCCTTCCACCATAGCCAAATCTGTGTGTGTGTGAGAGAGAGAGAGTTGAGTGTTGGGGAGACTATCATTTGAAGCATAAGAGCAAGGACTTCATCATCATCACACCGTCTATTACCTTTTGGAGAGTGGTGTCTCCAAGATTGGTTAGGTGTCGCTTGGGAGCCTCTAATACGTCCATTCTGCATCATGCTTTTATATCGATATTTATTGCATTATGGGTTGTTATTACACATTATGTCACAATACTTATGCCTTTTCTCTCTTATTTTACAAGGTTTACATGAAGAGGGACAATGCCAACAGTTGGAATTCTGGGCTGGAAAAGGAGCAAATATTAGAGACCTATTCTGCACAACTCCAAAAGTCCTGAAACTCCACGAAAGTCAGTTTTGGAATATATAAAAAATATTGGGCGAAGGAAGCACCAGAGGGGGACCACCCACCGTCCACGAGGGTGGAGGGCGCGCCCTACCCCCTGGGAGCGCCCCCTGCCTCGTGGGGCACCTGGAAGCCCCCCTGTCGGTGTCAAACCCGGCGGAACTCGGGTAGGGGGTCCCTAACTGTGCGTCTAAGGCGGATGGTAACAGGAGGTAGGGGACACGATGTTTACCCAGGTTCGGGCCCTCTTGATGGAGGTAATACCCTATGTCTTGCTTGATTGTTCTTGATGATATGAGTATTACAAGAGTTGATCTACCACAAGATCAAAGAGGCTAAACCCTAGAACCTAGCATATGGTATGATTGTATGTTGCCCTACGGACTAAAACCCTCTGGTTTATACAGACACTGGAGGGGGCTAGGGTTACACAAGGTCGGTTACAAAGGAGGAGATACACATACCCGTATTGCGTAGCTTGCCTTCCACGCCAAGGAGAGTCCGACACGAGACGAAGTCTTCAATCTTGTATCTTCATAGTCCAACAGTCCGGCCAAAGGATATAGTCCGGCTGTCCAGAGACCCCCTAATCCAGGACTCCCTCAGTAGCTCCTGAACCAGGCTTCAATGACGACGAGTCCGACGTGCAGTATTGTCTTCGACATTGCAAGGTGGGTTCTTCTCCAAATCTTGAATATCTATTAAGTAGTGTCCGGCTCCCATAAATGTTGGACTCCTTGGCTTCTGTGCCCAATAAGGGCCATCTTCCACGCGTCGAGCGAATGCGAGGAGCCAGGGCGTTTTTACATTCGCCCCCCTAGCCAGGTAAATAAATTGTCTATTAAAGGGATGGGGATTCTTAGATCCAATCCACACCATCCTCCCACGACGAGAATCCATCGCAGCGCGCTTGGAAAAAATCCATTCCAACATGGCTGACCACCGCAGCTCCTCCTCCCGCCCCCGTAGCCCTAAGCCCGGTGATTGGGAGAGGTGTTCCATCTCGCACGGTCGATTAGTAGAGCTGCAGACTCGGGGATTTCTCCCTCCAGCGTATATGGTACCCGTCCGAGCCGGGCTCGCCACTTATAATGGCGGGGAGCAAGCGGGGAGCTTCCCCAGCCCCTCTAAGGGGGAGTGGGTATGCCTCGTCCCTTACTTACTAAGGGGACTCGGATTTCCAATTCATCCATTCCTCCGCGGGCTCCTGGAGTTCTACGGCCTCCAACTGCATAATTTCACCCCTGCTTCCATACTACACATCGCCGGTTATGTTGCCCTTTGTGAGCTATTTCCGGGCTGCGAGGCTCATGTCGAGCTATGGAAGAGGTTATTTTTCCTTGTGCCCCGCACACAGAAGGGGTCACTTTATCAGGTGGGCGGAGCCGAAATATGGCGCATCGCCGAGACCGGCTTCCTATTTGGCACTCTGAAGAAGACGTCCGAAGACTGGCCTTCGGAGTGGTTTTATATGGAGGACATCCCCCTTCCAGACCCTGTTCGGCGGGGTCTTCCTAAGTTCAACATGCTCCTCTGAAGAAACGCGAAGCTGGCGCCCACGGAGCCCCCAGGAGGAAGACAACGGAGAAGTCCTTTAGCTGATGAACCGGATTAAAGCGCTGGCTCAATCAAGTTTGACAATAATCGAGGTTATGTCAATATGCATAATGCGGGGAGTGCAACCACTTCAATATCGAGGGCACCCCCTGTGATGTTTTAACGGGGAAGACGATGCCACCCATTGCGGGCGTAAGGGACCTGACTCCGTTGCTGCTTTAGCAAAAAATTTGTCCAAGTTGTTCAAGGGAGAGGAAGAGGAGTTCACCCGTATCAAGCCACGGGATGGATTCTCCATGTACAACCCTCCAAGCTGGGTGAGTTATACCTTTTTACTCCCATTCTTCCCATATTCTTCGTCGTAGGTAGTCACCTTGCCATTTTACGGCAGGAACTGCAAAAAGCTGTAAGGGAGGTCAACAACCCATCTCTGCAACCAGAGGACCCTGGACGGGCCCTCGGTCCCGGACTCGAAGAGGATCCGGACATATTAGTGGAGCTGATAGACGGGCAATTCTATCAATTGAGCTGCGATGACGCCATGGTGGCCATAACAACCGACTATCCCGGACTGCTCCCTGCGTCGCACATAAGAAAAACCAAAATCCCAACTCCAAAAATAGGATCCCCTTTTAGACACTTCACCTACCATACACATATGGTGTTTTACAGGGAAGGCATTCGGGACGCCGTGCCGAACCCGCAGCAACTCGCCAACAAGAGGCACCGAAGCCGGGTAGGCCAAAAAGGAAGGCGGTCAGGACGGAGACACCAGCGCAGAGGTATGGCACAAAACCTCGCTCCGTGGTTGTCATCTTTCTCAAAATGTAATGACATCCATGTTTCTTTAATAGAAAAAACACTCGCCGGACTATATCCGGAGAGGCTGCCGATCACGCCTCCACCAGTCGGGCTCCAGGGTCGGACATAGAGACGGAAGCCAACATGGGACGGACGACGGATGCTCCTCTTACAGAGGATGCGGATGGACTATCCGCTACAAATTCGGAAGTGGAGAGCGCCATGAATCACAGGCGTCGCCGGGTCGTACTCCGTGATGCTTGTTTCTCGCCAGAGGCATTTGATGCCTTCAATTCCGGAGACGCGTACATCCGTGCTGCTCAAAATGGTCTAGCCAGAGCCACAGACCAGTATGTAAGGGATATACGGGTAACCAAATCTGATGATTATATGTATCAGTAGCCCCTGAGACTTGAAATAGTTGACATAATTGATTTAAGGATCATTATTTGTGTAGGTTCTTACGGAGAAGAATTCCTAATTCTCTCAAGAGCTGGACGAGTGCAAGGCCCAGCTGGAAGCCGCTGTTGCCGCATTGAAGGAGTCCAAAAAGGGTCCCCCTGGTAACACTTTTGTCTATTGCAAAGAATATGGGTACCAGGTAGTATGCGGCATGTATGCACACCTAACAATAGATGTTGCAGGTGGCCCCGGAGTGAATCCGGAGGCCGTGGAGGCGGATACGGCACGTGATGATCGACAGTGAAATGCTGGCGAGCGCGTGCTGACGCGAGTCAGGCAGGAGAAAAATGATCTCCAAGACACCAATATTCGGTTGGGCGTGGAACTGAAGGATGTCCGAACCCAGCTTGCGGACTCTGTGAAGGAGAATAAACGGCTTCGGCGCGACATTTTTAGTAAGTGCTTGAATGAAATTTTTAAAGGAGTTCGACAAAGAATCCTGCTAACATCATTATGTCTGCAGGTATGCTGATGGGTCGTCCCACGGAGGAGATGCCCGGGTCTTCGGGTGATCTTTTACCAGAGCTCTCACAACTGCACAAAAACAAGTTCGGCACGTGATGCGGGGTATTGCCCAAGCCTTGTGGCCATCCGCGTCCCCGCTAGGAGGCATGGGGGAGCTTATAGAGAAGCTCAAGGGAGCGCGGTGGCGCTTCTGATTATGGAAGATATCAGCCTGCCGACAAGGTGCAAGGGAAGCCTAGGCTATGGTGAAGACACGATATACCAAGGCTGACCCAAACCACATGGCCGAGGTCGGACCTGTGGGGCCCGATGGGAAAGAGATCCCCGTCAGTTTAGTGTATGATCAAGTAGAATTAGCCGCAAAGTATTCCCAACAGGACTGTAGGCTAGACAGCCTGTTGGATGGTATGGAGGAAGAATTTAATCAGTCTTAGTGACTGTGTACTTCAAATGACATATGTAATGTCCCTAGCCGGATTGTAAATCGTTTGTCATGGCGGACCTTTTCGCTTCGACCTCTGGACCCGATAGTCCGAAGTGTATCCGAATACCCACTCGGTTATGTAAAAACCGGGGTATGCATGGAAACCAGGCGTAGGGGTCATTAGTGCTTGAACAGACAAGTACCCAACTAGCTATGTTATATTACATGGATAGTAAGAAACATCTTCCAGGGAGAATAGTTCCGTTAAGGGTTCCTTTCCCTGGGTACACATGCCCTAATGTGCATGTCCGAACTGCGAGACGCAGGCTAAAAACATCTAGGGGTATGTAGCAAATTAAATGAAAGTCGTCTTTTATTCACCGACCGAATATTCCCTTAAGAACGCTAGCTTTCGGCTTCACCCAGTCTGAGGTACACGTCCTGCTGACCCGGCAGTAACAATCGCAGAGGTGCTCCCCTTATGCCCTAGCCGAATTAATGGGAACGTAGGGCATAAATACAAGAGCCAGGCAACCCAGCTTGGCCAAAACTTAAGTCATATTGATGCATATAATGGCGAAAAAAGGTACATGCGGAAGAATAACACATGTGCGGGGAATAAAGCTCGGAAAGATAATTAGATTAAGCTTCTGTATAAGAAGCCCCCAGGTATATTGAGCGCGGTTAGCGCGTCAAGATCGTGTAACCAAGACACAAGTTTAGCCCTTTAGGGCCTTGAAGAGAAAAAGGAGAAAGAAAGAGAGAAAAAAGAGATTTCCAAAAAATTGATGGAGGTAAGGAAACGAACATAGAGTCCGGCGCTAGGCATAGAATCTTCCGAGTCTGGCTGTGTTCCATGGGTTTGGCTCGAGTCGGTTATCCGATGCATCCCGCAGACAGTACGCTCCGCCGGTCAGAACCTGGTCGATAATGAAGGGACCTTCCCATTTGGGCTTGAGCGTGTTCTTTTTCTTCTCCGGCAGGCGTAGAACCAGTTCACCAACATTATAGGTTTTGGCCCGCACTTCTCTGCTTTGATACCTTCGAGCCTGTTGCTGATAGAATGCGGAACGGGCTTTTGCCACGTCGCGCTCCTCCTCCAGGGCATCCAAACTGTCCTGCCAATTGAGCTCGGCCTCTCTTTCTTCGTACATGCGCACTCGAGGTGAGTCATGAATTATGTCGCAAGGCAGTACCGCCTCAGCGCCGTACACCATAAAAATAGTGTGTATCCGGTAGTGCGATTCGGCGTGGTCCGCAGCCCCCATAGTACGGAGTCGAGCTCCTCTACCCAATGAGTGTCTGATTCCTTTAAGGACCGCACTAATCTAGGTTTAATGCCGCTCATGATAAGACCATTCACTTGTTCGACTTGACCGTTAGTTTGCGGATGATAGACAGAAGCATAATCGAGCTTGATGGCCATGTTGCTACACCAAAATTTCACCTCGTCAGCTGTAAAGTTCGTGCCATTGTCAGTGGTGATGCTGTGGGGGACGCCATAATGGTGTACAACCCCAGATATGAAGTCTATCACCGGTCCGGATTCCACCGTTTTGACAGGTTTGGCTTCTATCCATTTGGTGAATTTATCCACCATGACCAGTAAGTATTTTTTCTTATGGGTTCCCCCTTTGAGGGGTCCGACCATATCATGCCCCCAGACCGCGAAGGGCCAAGTAATGGGGATTGTTTGGAGGGCGGTAGGTGGCATGTGGCTTTGGTTTGCAAAAAGATGGCAACCGACACAATGTTGTACCAGATGCTGTGCATCTGCCCGGCCCGTCGGCCTATAAAAACCTGTACGGAAGGCCTTGCTTACAAGGGCCCGGGCTACGACGTGGTGGCCGGCGAGTCCGGCATGGATTTCTGCCAAGAGCGTCCGCCCTTCCTCTTCGGAGATGCACCTTTGAAGGACTCCGGTTGTGCTTTTCTTATAAAGCTCTCCCTTGTGGACCTTGTAGGCTTTAGATCGCCGCACTATGCAGTGTGCCTCATTTTGGTCTTCGGGTAGTTCCTGCCTAGTTAGGTAGGCCAGGAATGGTTCTGTCCACGGGGCGATGACGACCATTATCACGTGGGCTGAAGGTGTTATTTCGGTGACAGAGCCTCCGATTGTGTCAAAGTGTTCGGTATCTGGGGTTGTGGCCGGGTCCGGACTATTTTTGTCGGTGTCCCCTTCCCATACCACGAATGGTTTAAACAGTCTTTCCAGGAAGATGTTCGGTGGGACAGGGTCGCGTTTAGCGCCGATACAGGCGAGGATGTCCGCCGCCTGGTTGTTTTCCCGAGCCACATGGTGGAATTCAAGCCTCTCGAATCGAGCTGACATTTTGAGGACGGCGTTGCGATATGCCGCCAATTTCGGATCCTTAGCATCGAAGTCTCCATTTATTTGGGATATTGCGAGGTTCGAGTCCCCACGCACATCTAGGCGTTGGATGCCCATGGAGACTGCCATCCGGAGACCGTGTAATAGGGCCTCGTATTCGGCTGCGTTATTGGAGTCTGTGTATAGTATTTGGAGTACGTATTGCACTGTATCTCCGGTGGGGGACGTCAGGACGATGCCAGCCCCCAAACCAGCCAACATTTTAGAGCCGTCGAAGTGCCTGATCCAATTGGAGTATGCGCCGTACACTTTAGGGAGTTCGGCTTCCGTCCATTCGGCGACGAAATCGGCCAATACTTGAGACTTAATGGCTCGCCATGGTTTGTATGTTATGTCGAACGGGAGGAGCTCGATGGCCCATTTGGCAATCCGTCCCGTGGCATCGCGGTTGTTTATTATGTCATTGAGTGGTACTTCGGAGGCCACCGTGATTGAACACTCTTGGAAGTAGTGTCGTAATTTCCGGGATGCCATGAATACCGTGTATGCTATCTTTTGATAATGTGGGTACCGTGATTTGCATGGAGTGAGGACGGTGGATACATAATATACCGGCTTTTGAAGTGGGAATTTATGTCCGTCCATCTCTCGTTCAACGACGAGCACTGCGCTTACAACTTGATGAGTTGCCGCTATATATAATAGCATTGGTTTGCCAATAGTTGGCGCGACCAAGATTGGGTTGGTGGCCAGGATGGCTTTTATTTCTTCCAGTCCGGCTATGGCTGCGTCCGTCCACTCAAAGTGTTCGGTGCGCCGAAGAAGGCGATAAAGGGGAAGTGCATTTTCTCCTAATCGGGAGATAAAGCGGCTTAAAGCTGCCACACATCCAGTCAATTTCTGTATTTGCTTGAGGTCAATTGGGATAGCCAACTGCGATAGAGCTCGGATATAAGCTGGATTTGATTCAATTCCTCTACTTGAGACGATGAAGCCCAGTAGCTTTCCGGCGGGAACATCAAAAACGCATTTTTCTGGCTTGAGCTTAATGTTGTATGTTTGGAGATTGGTGAACGTGAGCCTCAAGTCATCTATTAAAGAGTCGACGTGTCTGGTTTTAATGACCACATCATCTACATATGCCTCCACAGTCTTGCCGATCTGCTTTTCCAGACATGTCTGGATCATGCGCTGATATGTTGCGCCGGCGGTTTTGAGCCCGAAGGGCATTGTGTTAAAACAGAAGGGGCCGTATGGCGTGATAAATGCCGTTGCGGCTTGATCAGACCCCGCCATCTTAATTTGGTGGTAACCGGAGTATGCGTCAAGGAAGCACAATGATTCGTGTCCTGCGGTAGCGTCGATGATTTGATCGATGCGAGGGAGTGGAAAGGGATCCTTTGGGCAAGCCTTATTAAGGTCTTTGAAGTCGACACATAGGCGCCAGGATTTTTCCTTCTTTGGTACCATCACCAGGTTTGCTAGCCAGTCCGGATGTTTTATTTCTCTAATAAGTCCGGATGTTTTAAGCTGGATTTGATTCAATTCCTCTACTGGAGACGATGAAGCCCAGTAGCTTTCCGGCGGGAACACCGAAAACGCATTTTTCTGGCTTGAGCTTAATGTTGTATGTTCAGAGATTGGTGAACGTGAGCCTCAAGTCGTCTATTAAAGAGTCGACGTGTCTGGTTTTAATGACCACATCGTCTACATATGCCTCCACAGTCTTGTCGATCTGCTTTTCCAGACATGTCTGGATCATGCGCTGATATGTTGCGCCGGCGTTTTTGAGCCCGAAGGGCATTGTGTTAAAACAGAAGGGGCCGTATGGCGTGATAAATGCCGTTGCGGCTTGATCAGACCCCGCCATCTTAATCTGGTGGTAACCGGAGTATGCGTCGAGGAAGCACAATGATTCGTGTCCTGTGGTAGCGTCGATGATTTGATCAATGCGAGGGAGTGGAAAGGGATCCTTTTGGCAAGCCTTATTAAGGTCTTTGAAGTCGACACATAGGCGCCAGGATTTTTCCTTCTTTGGTACCATCACCAGGTTTGCTAGCCAGTCCGGATGTTTTATTTCTCTAATAAATCCGGCCTCCAGTAGCTTGGCTAGCTCTTCTCCCATGGCTTGTCGCTTAGGTTCAGAGAAACGCCGAAGAGTATGCTTGACCAGCTTGAATCCTTTTAGGATATTAAGGCTATGCTCGGCCAATCTGCGTGGGATTCCTGGCATGTCTGAAGGATGCCAGGCGAATATGTCCCAATTCTCGCACAAAAACTCCCATAGTGCGGCGTCCACAGCGGGGTTTAACTGTGCCCCGATGGATGTTGTTTTTGTGGGGTCCGTTGGATGGACTTGGAATTTGACTATTTTGTCCGCTGGATTCAAGGAGGTGGACTTGGATCTTTTGTCTAGTATCACGTTGTCCCTGTCCACCATGGAGCGCAGCGCGGTTAACTCTTCCGCCACAAGGGCTTCAGATAATGTCTCGAGGGCTAGTGCGGCTGTTTTGTTCTCGGCACGGAGTGCTATGTCCGGATCACTAACTAGAGTGATGATTACATTGGGTCCGGGCATTTTGAGCTTCATGTACCCGTAATGGGGTATGGCTTGAAAAATTGTGAATGCCTCCCGCCCTAGAAGGGCGTGGTATCCGCTACTGAATGGGGCCACTTGGAATGTAATTTCTTCGGACTTGTAATTTTCTAGAGTGCCGAATACCACATCAAGTGTGATTTTCCCAGCGCAACGTGCCTCCCGACTAGGGATGATTCCTCAGAAGGTCGTACTGCTTTGCACAATACGGTTGTTGTCTATTTCCATTTTTTGGAGAGTTTCCTCATAAATGAGGTTTAATCCGCTACCGCCGTCCATGAGCACCTTAGTGAGCCGAAAGCCGTCCACAATTGGAATGAGGACCAAAGCGGCTGGTGCTCAGGCTGTTAGAAATTTAGGTTCGTCACTGGCATTGAAGGTGATGGCCGTGTTGCTCCATGGATTTATTGGTGCCATGTGGCAGACTTCGGCAAGGCTGTGGAGTGCTCACTTACGCCTATTATTTGAGGCGAAGGTCTCAAAGACCGTTAATACTGTATTGTTATCCATGGGAAGGTGCTCTGAGGTATTTTGGGTGAGGAGATCTTCACCGCTTTTGGCCACCTGCCGGAGTACCCAACATTCTCTAAGACTGTGTGTTGATATGGTATCCGTTGTACTATGGATTTTGCAGGGCCCGTTAAGCCATCCCTCCAATACGGTTCCACGCCTTGTAGTGGGCTTTTGCTTCTTTGTAATTGAGTTGGGAGACTTATGAGAGTGCACCCTTTTAGTCTGGACTGTCTCAAAACCTCAGATTGGTACCTGTGGGTTGCTAGTAGTGTTGATTACTCCTTGTAGTTGATGCTTATTTGGTTTATTCGGTGGAATATTATATGTTCAGATCCTTTATGCATATTAATACCCCTCTGATTATGAACATGCATATGATTTGTGAGTAGTTATGTTTGTTCCTGAGGACATGGGAGAAGTCTTGCTATAAGTAGTCATATGAATTTGGTATTCGTTCAATATTTTGATGAGATGTATGTTGTCTTTCCTCTAGTGGTGTTATGTGAACGTAGACTACATGACACTTCACCATTGTTTGGGTCTAGGGGAAGGCATTTGGGAAGTAATAAGTAGATGATGGGTTGCTAGAGTGACAGATGCTTAAACCCTAGTTTATGCGTTGCTTCGTAAAGGGCTGATTTGGATCCATATGTTTCATGCTATGGTTAGGTTTACCTTAATTCTTCTTTCGTAGTTGCGGATGCTTGCGAGGGGGGTTAATCATAAGTGGCACTGGTGCGCGTCGGTCCTAAACAAACGGTTTTTTAACCCATTTCCGCAACGACATATGGAACCGTCTCCAAGTGAGTGTGGGCGATAGGGGGGTCCTTCCCACATGACCCAGAAACCGTCGGGGATAGGGAGACTTGATGCATACAGTTGTCCCTGTATAACCGTTTCCGATATCTCGAATATCCCAAATGCTTCATATTTGCCACTCGTTTGTGCTCGCATTGCCATCGCAGTCGGAGTTTTGTGGTTCTACCTAAAACCAGGCAGATTCCAGGCACAACAGTTTTCTAGGAAGATTCTAGGCACGAGAGATTTACGATGCCTGACACATCACAAACAATTCATGATTATAAACCATGTACGATAGGTAGACAATCACACACATTTAGCTTTCCCGCAATGTATGTGATAGTGTCTGACATCACACATGCTTTGCAAACGGCAATTGTGTGCATGCTTGCACACATTTCCTCTCTGTGAACCATCTCGGATTATGGTGTATATCGCAAACGTTTGTGTTTTACCAACCGTGTGTGCCATAATGACCTGCACAATGTAATTTCGCCCTAATTTAATTGCTGCTATTTAAAATTGTACCTAATTTAAACTTGAAAGTAGGCTATAGCTTTATTCATATCCATCAGGTTCAAACAACCAATGCATTATTAGATTCACAGGTACATATGTTTAAGAATCATAGAAGCACCAAATAAAGAATGATGTACCAGGTTCTATACTTGTGCTATTACAGATGGTAAAAAAAGAGATGTCACACATTCCAGTTGCTGAACAAGGTGAAGCGGAATGGCCCTATTGTTCTCTCCTGGATGCACAAGGCATGCAGGACTCTAGTCCAACCCCTTGTGATGGTCGGCCGCTAATCATGTAGTTTGAGAGGTAATCTTGAGTAAACTGCTTCAGGATCCACTGCAAAAGAAAAAATATTTAGATATTGTCATCTAACACAACTCATTACGGGTAGTAAAAAGAAGGCTACATGGTTCTTACTTACCATCCTACAGTTCACTGTTGTCTTGCATAAAGTGTAAAAAAATAGTTCGATTGACATCTTTTGACCCATTTTAGTAACAATCTTTATCAGTTTCCTCACTTGATGCTGGTTCATGAATATCCTATTGCCCCATACGCAGAAAGAGTCAAAGTGTGGATCTTTGGCAATGATACATGTACCTAAAAGCACCAAGTTAATATTAGAAGCTAAACAACAATTGAAAAATGATGTAGTAAAACACTCCATCCATCCCATTATATAAGATTTTATTACATGTATATCTAGACATCGTCAGAACATTAAGGTGACACTCTTCCTTGTTGCTATGTAGCCTGGGATTGCATATTTAGTCATTCAGTACAATGCATGTTGCTAAACAACAATTAAAAAAATGAAAAGACATGTTAACTGCAATATCCTTAACGGCAACCAAATATCGTAATTCATAGTGGTATTGTTGAAACTGTTATTGATGAAATTGAACTGCACAGTAAATAGTTGCACATATAGAGCATCACATTGTGAAGAACTGAAATAAACAAGTCATAAGGACATCTCTAGGCGATCCTTAAAAAGTTAAAGGACTAAAACCCTTAGTGGATATATATATATATATATATATATATATATATATATATATATATACTCCAGCAATTTTTGGCCTTTTCTAGTCGATCCCCTAAACTTAAGGTTGTAAACTTCAATTTGCTCAAGTTCAAAGCAGGTTCAACTGAAAGTAGCATGCATCCAAACATAAACATAGATAGTTTTGCATAACCGAACATAAAACATAAATTTAAACTAAGCTAAACTACTTTCGGTCGAAGTAGAGGTCGAGCCAATCCTTCCTCGTGATGTAAGGTGTGCCGCGAGCCGGGTCCGGGCCAGTACTGTCATCGGGGTCGTTGGGGAAGGCACTCCTCCACTTGTCGACGTCGATCTCCTCGTCCTCAGGGCCCACCTTGATGCCCTCCACGCCGCTGTCACCGCCGCCCTCGACCTCGTCATCAGAGGAGAGCGCGATAACCTCGCCGCCCTCCGCGCCGCCGTCCTCGCCGCCTTTAACCTCGTCATCGGAGGAGAGCGCAATAACCTCGCCGCCCTCCGCGCTAGCAAAGATCGCCCGCTCCGCCTCCATGAGCTTCGGGTGCTGCCGGCGGAGCTCTTGCATGTAGGCCTCGTCGGAGGCCTCGCCCTCGAGACGCTCCCACGCCTCGCGGTCCTCCTGCGCCATAGCCGAGCTCACCACCCCTGGCTCCGGCAGAACAAGGTGGACCGGACATGTGCCGAAGGGGAAATTGAGCCTAGCCGCCGCGCCGTGGTAGCGGACCTGCCAGCGGTCATACTCCATGGCCGCGAGCTCGGCCATGTGGAAGCTACCGAGCCACCGACGGGTGTGGGTCTCTCAATTTGTAATCTCGGTGACCCACATCCCCCACCGCCGTTGTCGGACCCCGAAGTAGGACTTCATCGGCTATCGGTTCGGGGGGAGGATGGGGAAGTCCTTGAACCGGCGTAGGGGCGCGGCGGCAGGCGGATCGGGGGACCGGCGACGACAGATCGGGCCCGCGAAGGACGACGGGGACACCTCGGCGGTCAACTCACTGACGTCGGGCGAAAAGGCCGCGATAAACCTATTTTTGGCCATTGGCTACTCGAGCTCCCCAGTACACATGCATAGGTTGAGGATGGAGGCGCCGGTGATGGCGGTGACCTACCAATGGTTTCGAGGGTTGTGTGTGTCTGTGTGAGCGGAGGTTGTGTTTGAGGAAATACTGCGGCAACTGAAAATTTTACTAGGCGGGAGTAACAAGGCGGGGCTAGTGTGTCGGTGTACTAGAGTAGGGGTACCCTAGTATCCCGAACTTGTGCATGGGCAGTCGCAGCATCCCGCGGCAAGGCTTGCCGGGTGACCGCCAAGGTCCTCCGTGGTTCCTTTGGAGCCATTCAAGAACAAAGTATTCAAACCAAGACACCACAAGACCCCGGCAAGAGGAGCTTGCCGGGAAGGCCAACCAAGGCAAGGCGCTTAAGGAGACAAGACCCCGACAAGAGGAGCTTGCCGGGAAGGCCACCTAAGGCATCTCAAGGAACTTGCCGCGACGCGCCTCGCGTCCCGGCAAGGCCCGGTGAGCGACAAGCTCCCGGACGCGAAAAGACAACGACCGCGGCAAGGCGCTTGCCGCGGCAAGCCACCACTCTGTGCCCGCGCTCCAGCACATCCACCAACATGTCGCTCTGGGACCCTTCCAGGCGTGCGTGGCGGGAGGCTGTGCAGCCAGCGGTGCGCAGTGGCGAGCGGCGCTGACAAGATTGCCATCGTGGCGAGCGGAGGCATCCCTGACGATCCCTTTTGCACTGTTTAGGCGACACAGACGGGCATTTAATGCCCTTGTCCCTTGCCGTCAGGGTTAGGTATGATACACTGTAGCAGGTAGCTGTACCTACCGCAACACCTTTCCATTTTTGCCCTTTGTCTCCATTGCCACCTGTCGGTGACCCCTTGAGCATATAAAAGGAGGCCCATGTGCAATGTAGGGGGGGTTCGGAAAAAAGAGAACACTCAGACTCGGTCTCGTTAGCCGCTGGTGTGAACTGTAGCACTCCGCGCTCCCGAGCAAGAACTCAATACAAACCACAAAGCAGGAGTAGGGTTTTACGCATCCGTGCGGCCCGAAGCTGGGTAAACTGCTCGTGTGCTTCGCCTCGATCCGCTCTTCGTGCGACCTCCGCCCCCGCCGAACCTAAAGGGACTCGGCCCGTTGGTCCCATAGGTGTTCGTGGATTAGTCCCCTGACATCTTTGGCGCACCAGGTAGGGGGCGTCGAGGTTGTGTGAACCAGATCCGGCGTTCACACGAGCTAGATCTTCATCGCCTTCATCGACATGCCGCCAAAGAAGAAGGCTTCGGAGGCGGCTGCCCCGTCCGCGCTGAACCCACCACCGCCGGAGCAAACAGCTGATGGGGCAGACGCCGACGGAAGAACAGGCGTCGACGAGGGAGCTCACGGTGCTGCCAGGTCCAAGGACAAGGCTGCGCTACCCATCGGCGGCGTAGCCGGCTCCCACAACGACCGGGCGCACTCCAAGACCTCGGCGTCCGTACATGCACTGCGCCCATCTCAGGAGGCGCGGGACCGGCAGCGTCATGGTACTCACGGTACCATGCGTTTGCTGGACCAAGATCGAGCTGGTGGATCTCGGAGTGCTCAAGACCAGCATGCACGCCAACATGCTGGCACAAGCGAGGCACGGTCGCCTGGACGGGATACTGCTCCTTCTAACATAGTTAGAAGTGCGAGCATATCCCGCTCCTCGCACCGTTCGCCACCACCACCCGTCACTACAGCAGAAGCTTTAGCGCGAGCTCAACTGCTCCTGGACTACCCTCCAACGGCGGACAAGATCGACGATTGGAGGGCCACCATTCAGAGTCTCATCGGCTTCGCCAACGGCGACACTCAACGGCAGCCGAGCACATCGCAGCCGCAGCCAGTCAGCCAAGCACGAGCCGGTGGCGACAAGATCGGTGGGGGTGCAACCACTGTGCACTCTCCGCCCCGAAGGCCAAGATCGCCAACTCGCCGGATCTACCTCGATAGCGACTCCACCGTGTCATCAGATCCACGAGCTCGTCGCGATCAGCGCCAAGTTCTTCATGAACGACAGCAAGAAGACGCTCGTACACGCATCGAGCGCCAAAGAGAAGCGCGACGTCAATCAGACCAGCGCGCTGGGCCCTCTGTCGACATGCATGCGCCAGGGGAACCAGGCGACTTGCCGTACGTGGTAGGTTGCCCTGCGTTCACTCATGAGCTGCGGCAAGTCCAGTGGCCCAGCATGAAGAATTTCAAGCCAGACGTACCAGAGAAGTATGACGGCAAGTCACATCCGTCGGAGTTCCTCAGCATCTACACCATCGCGGTGCATGCTGCCGGGGGACGGGACGACAAGATCCTTGCCAACTACTTCCCGGTAGTGCTCAAGCCCAATGTCAGGTCCTGGCTCATGCACTTGCCGGACAACTCCATATCCTCCTGGGTAGACCTATGCCATCAGTTTGTCGGCGCCTTTACAGGCGGCCACAAACCTCATGGCCAAGAGAGTGACCTTCATATGCTCGCCCAGAAGGAAGGAGAGCCCCTACGCAAGTACATTCAGAGGTTCAGCCGTGTATAGCACAACATCCCAGATGTCCACCCTGCCGCGGTCATCAGCGCATTCCATCAGAACATGCGTAACCGCAGGATGCAGGAGGAGATGGCGATGTGCAAGATGAGAGACGTCAGTGAGCTGTATGCCCTGGCCGACAAGTGTGCACGTGCTGAGGAAGGAAGGAAACTCCGGCAACGAAGATGCTACCCCGGAAAAGAGAAACCGGCGGCGGAACAGGAAGAAGAAAGGCAAAGATGTGCTAGTCGTTGAGCAGTCCGGCAACTAAGGTGGCGCCAAGAAAGCCAAAGTTGGTAGCTCCGGCAAGGAGATTGCCGCATGCACCAACTGCCAGGTAGTGGCGGTCGCCGACAAGCAGGACGGCACCGACAAGCAGTATTGCAAGATCCACCGCACCAAGGGCCATGACCTGTAGAGCTGCAAGAAGGTCGAGCAGCTTGTCCAGCAGCAAAAAGCCGAATACGAGCGACGCAACAAGGAGAGGGCCCAAGGTGGCGATGGAGAATCCGGCAAGAAGCGCGCCGGCCGGGGAGGACGCCGCGGCAAGGCCAAGCAGCGGCAAGGAGACAGACCTCCCCGCGGCCGCGACAAGGATGAAGAGGACGACGACGACGAAGACATGGATGACGCCGAGACCAATGAGCAGGAGTTCCAGAAAGCCACAGAGGTCTTGTGCATTGAGGGCGGTGCTTCTCTGCATACTTCACACCGCCAACTCAAGCAGTGGGTGCGGGAAGTTAATGCGGCGGAGCCACCCGTCGAGTCACGCAAGCTTCTGAAATGGTCCAGCACGCCTATCATCTTTGATATTGAGGACCACCCTGATCGCACAACTGCGGTCGGGTGCTTGCCGATGTTGGTTTCACCAACTATCCGCAACCTCAAGGTCACTAAGATGTTAGTTGACGGCGGGGACGGCTTGAACCTGATCTCCTCCGCGGTACTCCAGAAACTCCAAATCCCTGACAGCGAGCTTGAAGAAACCGGCACATTCCAAGGAATCAACCCGGGAAGGAGCAAGCCGAAGGGGAAGGTCACATTGCCTGTAACATTTGGCAGCGAGCTGAACTTCAGGACTGAGAGGGTTACTTTTGACGTTGCCGATATTCCATTGCCTTACAATGGGATACTTGGCCGTCCAGCACTCGCCAAGTTCATGGCAGCCTCTCACTATGCATACAACATGCTGAAGATGCCAGGCCCGATAAGCGTCATCTCTGTCCCCGGCGACAAGAAGGATGCTCTTATCTGCGCCGACAAGATCTACCGGGAAGCGGCAACCGCAATAGATCGCAAGTCACTTGCCGTTGAAGCTCCCGGGGGGAAGAAGAAGACGAAGTCCGGCAAGAGTTCTGATGCCCACTCCGGCAAGCGCACCTCTTCGGAGTGCTGCGCTGCCGTCGAGGACGCACCATCGAGCTCCACCGGCAAGTGTAAGAAGACAATGGCAGCTCCGCTAGAGACAAAGAAGGTATCCGCCAAGGAGGACGGCACTGGTGGTACCTTCACCATCAGTGCCACTCTCGACCCTAAATAGGAAAGCGCGCTCATTGCTTTCCTGCGGGTGAATGTCGACGTGTTTGCGTGGCAACCGTCTGACATCCCCGGTGTTCCCAGGAAAGTAATTGAGCACCACCTTGCCGTTTGTCCTCATGCGCGGCCCGTCAAGCAGAAGGTCAGGAAGCAAGCAGTGGAGCGCCAAGAATTCATTGCAGAGGAGATCAAGAAGTTGGAAGCAGCAGGCCTTGTCAGAGGGGTGCTCCATCCTACGTGGCTGGCCAATCCTGTAGTCGTGCGCAAGGCGAACGGGAAATGGAGACTTTGTATTGACTTTACCGATATTAACAAATCTTGTCCCAAAGACCCATTTCCTTTGCCGCGCATTGACCAGATTGTTGACTCCACGGCCGGAAGTGACTTGCTTTCATTTCTTGACGCATACTCAGGATACCATCAAATCTTCATGGCAGAAGAGGATGAGGAGAAGACCACATTCATCACTCCATGTGGCACGTACTGTTTCATACGGATGCCTTTCGGATTAAAAAATGCTGGTTCAACGTTTACAAGAGTAGTCCATGTTGCTCTTGAGCCACAAATACACAGAAATGTGGAAGCTTATATGGATGACATAGTGGTCAAGAGCAAGGACAAATCAACTTTGATCCAAGATTTAGACGAGACCTTTGCAAATCTGCGCAAGATCAGCCTCAATCTCAACCCAGAGAAGTGTGTGTTTGGAGTCCCCTCCGGCAAGCTTCTCGGGTTCTTCGTGTCTCAGCGGGGAATCGAAGCCAATCCCGACAAGATCAAGGTCATTGAGCAGATTGAAGCACCAAAGCGCGTCAAGGATGTACAAAGACTTGGCGGTTGCGTGGCTGCTCTTAGCAGGTTTATCTCTAGGTCTGCTGAGCGCGCCCTGCCGTTTTTCAAATTATTGAAAAAGGCAGGTCCAATGAAATGGACTCCGGGAGCGGAGGCTGCGCTGCAAGACTTGAAGAGATACCTGTCCTCCCCTCCAACACTTGTCGCACCTAAGCCACAAGAGAAGTTGCTGCTGTATATAGCGGCAACCAATCAAGTGGTTAGTGCTGCGTTAGTGGCAGAGAGGGAGGCAGATGATGAGCCAGCAACCACGGCAGGCGCATCCAGCAACAAGCAGGAGGTTTCCCCGGCAAGCTCTGGTCCCGACAAAGATGGACCTGTGTAGATGCACGAGGAGATACAAAAGAAAATGGTGCAGCGCCCAGTTTACTTTGTCAGTTCCCTTCTACAGGGGGCTAGGTCAAGGTACTCTGGCGTGCAGAAATTGCTTTTCGGCCTTCTCATGGCCTTGAGAAAGCTGCGCCATTACTTCCAAGCACATGAGATCACAGTTGTCACTCGCTTTCTGCTGAAGAGGATACTACAGAATCCAGAAGCGACAGGCAGGATTGTTGAGTGGGCACTGGAACTGTCAAGCTTTGGCCTCAAGTTTGAGAGTACTTCAACTATCCAGAGCAGAGCATTGGCAGAATTCATAGCAGAATGGACGCCAACACCAGATGAAGAAATTCCAGAAACGAGCATCCCCGTCAAGGAAGCAAGCAAAGAGTGGCTGATGTACTTTGATGGTGCCTTTTCACTGCAAGGCGCCGGCACTGGCATGCTGCTTGTCACACCCACCGAAGAGCACCTCAAGTACGTAGTCCAGATGCACTTTCCCATGGAGCAAGCAACAAACAATATTGCAGAGTATGAAGGCTTGCTTGCCGGTCTCAGGATCGCGGCAGACCTTGGGATCAAGAAGCTCATTGTCCGGGGTGACTCGCAGCTTGTCGTCCGCCAAGTGAACAAGAGTTATCAGAGTCCGTTGATGGAAGCTTACGTCGACGAAGTGAGAAAGCTAGAAGAGCACTTTGACGGCCTACAGATGGAGCATGTTCCAAGAGCTCAGAACGCCATTGCCGATGGCCTGTCAAAGTGCGCTGCACTTAAGTTACCTGTGGAACCAGGGATCTTTGTGCTCAACCTGACTCAACCGTCTGTAACGCCATCAACTGGACAGAGCAAGAAGAGGAAGTTGATTTCTGGTGACTATTTTCCGGCAGAGCTTCCCGAAGCCGCCGCCAAGAAGGTCCCCAAGATCAACGCCAAGAGCGCTGAGGAGCAATTTGCTCCGGCAAGCCCTAGGGTTTGTTCCGTTGAAGCAGAAGCTCCCGACAAGTTTTGCTCCGCCAAGCTTGCCGGGGAACGTCGAGCTCCGGCAGAGCCGCAGGTTCTTGCCGTAGAAGCGGATGTTCCCGCAGCAGCAGATTTGCCTTTGGCAAAGAAGGTCCCCGAGATCAACGCCAAGAGCGTTGAGGAGCAATCTGCTCCGGCAAGCCCTAGGGTTTGTTCCGTTGAAGTAGAAGCTCCCGACAAGCTTTGCTCCGGCAAGCTTGCCGGGGAACGTCAAGCTCCGGTAGAGCCGCAGATTCTCGCCGTAGAAGCAGATGTTCCCGCAGCCGCAGATTTGCCTTTAGTCCTTGTTGTCGAGCCACAAGCTCCAGCATGGGCACAGCAGATTGTGTGTTTCCTTCAGACAGGAGAACTTCCCGAAGAGCAAGAAGAAGCGGAAAGAGTAGCCCGGCAGTCAAGTATGTACCAGTTTGTCGACAAGACACTGTACAGAAGAAGACTCAACGGTGTGAAATTGAAGTGTATTCACCAGGAAGACGGACAAAAGCTATTGGCAGAGATACATGGAGGCATATGTGGTCACCACATTGGCGCAAGAGCACTTGTCGGCAAAGCATTCCGGCAAGGTTTCTTTTGGCCGACAGCCCTCCAGGATGCAACTGCACAAGTAACCAAGTGTGAAGCGTGCCAGTTCCATTCCAAGCAGATACACCAACCAGCTCAAGCTCTCGAGACGATCCCTTTATCCTGGCCATTTTCGGTCTGGGGGCTCGACATCCTCGGCCCCTTTCCCCGAGCAGTCGGGGGCTTTGAGTACTTGTACGTCGCAATCGACAAGTTCACAAAGTGGCCGGAAGTGGAACCAGTGAGGAAGGTGACAGCACATTCAGCTGTCAAGTTCTTCAGGTCGATTGTTTGCCGCTTCGGGATCCCTAAGAGGATAATCACCGACAACGGTACGCAATTCACGAGCCGCACCTTCATGCAGTACGTCCAAGATCTTGGCGCCAAGGTCTGCTTCGCTTCTGTTGCTCACCCAAGAAGCAACGGTCAAGCGGAGAGGGCAAATGCTGAAGTGCTGCGCGGGCTCAAGACCAGGACTTTCGACAGGCTGCACAAGTGCGGAAGAAACTGGATCGAGGAGCTGCCGGTGGTTCTTTGGTCGATCAGAACGACGCCAAATCGAGCCACTGGCCAGACACCTTTCGCTCTAGTCAATGGAGCAAAGGCAGTTCTCCCCACGGAACTCGTATACGGGTCACCTCGAGTGCTCGCTTATGATGAGCTCGAGCAAGAGCAGCTGCGACAAGATGACGCGCTGCTCCTTGAGGAAGACCGTCTTCAGGTTGCTGTGCGAGCTGCTCGCTACCAGCAAGCTTTGCGCCGCTACCATAGCCGCAAAGTTAACGCCAGAAGTCTCGAGGAAGGCGACCTTGTTCTTCGGCGTGTTCAGTCCGCCAAGAATTCCAACAAGTTGACGCCGAAGTGGGAAGGCCCTTACCGGGTGAAACGAGTCACTAGGCCTGGCGCTGTCCGCCTTGAGACCGAAGATGGCATTCCGGTGAGCAACTCCTGGAACATTGAGCATCTTCGTAAGTTTTACCCGTAAAGCGCGGTTGCCGGAACATGTTCCGGCAACCACCTTTTGTACAAGTCTTGCCGCTGTTGCATGTAATCCTTTGTACAAAGCCGGGCGCAGACCCCGTGCATAAGTAAAGCTCATGTGCTCCGCACATTTTGTCAATTTCATGCTTTCTATTTTTTAGCATATATGATCTGACACTTTGTGCAGCACCTACTCCACGGTAAGCAATAACGAGCCGTAAGGCTCCGTATCTTTATTTTCTCTTCTTTCTTTTTTCTCAAGGAAAGGAAGGTTCCCTCGCCCACAAGTTTGCCGGGGAGGAAAGGAGAAGATAATGGTATGGACCAGGCGTCGTTCAAGAAAATTTCGCCTTACCGGGAAGCAAACAACAGAAAAGCTAAGTTGCCAAAGTTTGAGCAATCAAATTTTTTAAAATTTTAAGTTATCTCCCTTGAACGACCGCACTTTGTATGGAAATCCTGTGCGCGGAGAAACCAACTCGTAGCTAGTTGCGCCCTTACTTTGTTTCGAGTCTGCTCAACAACTTAAGTGAGCTGCAACTGGTTGCGACAAGGTTTCTTGTCGGTAGTGGCACCGCCAGCAGGCTGCTAACGTCCCGCACTCAGCGCTCGCTGCTCAGGTGCCTGCACCGACAAGTTCCCTAAAAGCGTAGGGCAAAAACATACAAAGGGAGGAATCAAGTAAAGGGAATAACATTGCAATCATTACCCGGAATAAAGTTATATTACAAAGATAGCTTGTTGCGGCTCTAACAGATTGTTTTCATAGCATGACAAACAGCGGCAAGAAAAGAAGAAATGGGCGGCCTAATCTACGCGATCGCCCTCGATCCTCTTGATCCCGCTCACCTTGTCCACAATGAGTGCGACAAGGGCCTTGAGAGCCTCCAGATCAGCATCCGGCGGCAGGGTCTTGAGGACGTTGGTGAAGTTGAGGCCCGGATTGCGGAAGGCCACCTTCACCAACACTTTCTGAAGAGCTCCCGCGCAGATCTTGCGCGACTCGTCGGCCAGCTGCTTTGGGATCCTCTCCCAGTGTCGCTAGAGGGCCGTCGCCACGCCCTTGAAGAACAAGACAAGCTTGGTGCTGGGTTGGAGGTTCTCGTCGGAGGGATACCCGAGATCCCCCATCCCCAGCTGCGCCAACTCCTTGTCAATATCTGCGGCAGCGCTCACGAGGCTCTCCGTCCAGTGCTCCACATTTTCCCTGAAGGCATTCTGGGTGGCGGCAACACTCTCCAGCAGCGCCTTGTCGGCCTTGATCTCTTCTTTCAAGGCCGCCTCCTACTTCTTGGCGCCGTCCAGCGTCTTGGTCAAAGTGGTCAACTTCAACTCAAGATCCGCGTTGGAGCCTTTGGCGGCGCTGAGCTCTTTGCCCTTCTCGGCAAGATCGGCCTCCAGCTGCACCACCTTCGTCTCCAGCTCCTTCTTGGCGGCCTCGGCAACTGCGGTAGCATCCTCTGCTTGCTTAAGGGCTCCGCCGAGTTTTTCCTCGCGCACGGCAAGCTCCTCCTCGTGGGCGTCAAGATTGACCTTCCGCTACGCCAGCTCGCCCTCCTCCATAGATAGCTTCACAGTGGCAAGTCGCTGTTGCTCTTCGACTTCAGCCTTCTCGAGGAGGAAGGCCTTCTGCGCTTCGGCGAGCTGCTCCCGCTCCTCCGCCAGGGACCGGAGGGCTTCCCGGTGGAAACCCCCGAGCTCTTCCGCGCGCTTCTCGATGTCTGCTCCCGCCTTCATGACAAGCGCCTCGCGGGATTCCAGCTTGGCTTGCCGTGCGTGGTAGAGCGACAACAACTTCCGTAGCAGCCGCTGTTCCTCGGGCTCGTTGCTGCTGCTGCTCGGCACGTCAACCAGCGTCAGCCCAGCGGAGGCAAGCACCTCCCCGTCGAAGATCTCTCCCTCGACCGGCGCCCTGGAGCTCGATGCCTAGGGAAGGTTGATGAAGACGTCTTCCCTGGCCTTCAAGTAGACGCCTGGCTAGGGCTCTTCGGAGCCTGGCGCTGCGGCAGCGGCGGACGGGTCGGCGGTCGGTGTAGCGCCTGGCGCTCCTGCGGCCTCAGGGCCGTCAGTGCGATCGCCAGACCCCTCGCCAGTTGCCGCGGCGGTAGCCTTGGCGGCCTCTGCGCCGGCGGGATCGTCAGCACCGGCCGTTTCTTTGGCGGCAACCTCGGTCTCCATCGGCTCCGTAGCAGATGGGTCTGACAGCCGGGAAAGGGAGAAGAGTCAAGCAGAAACCCAAGAAGATCAAAAGAAGAAGAACCCAAGGAAAGTTTTGAAGCGAAAGGATTACCTGTGCCGGGTTCTGCAGTCGTGGTCTCCACCGTCGGGGGGCCGCTGGTGCCGTTCCTTGCCGGAGAACCCTCCCTTACCGGAGACTTCTCCCTTACCGGAAAGCCCTCCTTTGTCGGAGAGCTCTCCCTTGTCGGGGGATTCTCCCTTGGCTCTTGGTGGGGCTGCTCTGCTCCTACACAAACCAGCAGTAAGATATCAGCAAAGACAGAGTATCCATGCGCATCTCACAGCGGAAAGCAAACCATATACTTACGCTGGGGGCTGCTCTGGAGAAAAGTTGCCGGGTCCGGCAAGGTTGTCTCGGGCGCACCCCCTGTTGTCGCAGTAGGTTCGTCCTCGATGACAATCACCAGGACTTTGGCTCTCTTTGCTGCTCTCTGGGCCAGAGTCCTAAAAAGGAACAAGTTCAGAGTCAAGCAAATGAGATACAAGACAAACAACAAGGATTGAAGAACTACAAGTACACCAAGGGAGTCTTACTCTTCTTCTTCTTCCTCGTCGGAGCTGAACGCGGAGAAGTTGAAGTCTGGCTCACGTCCGGCGTGAGGAGGCGGAGGAGTAGCTTCCCTTGGCCGCTTGGCGGGAGCAGTGGCGGCGGTCTGAGACGACCCCGCTCCGGCTGTCGCCGCGGCGTGAGAAGCGGCAGGAGTAGAAGCGGTGGTCCGGGAGGGCCCCGCTCCAGTTGCCGTCGCAGCATGAGGCGCTCCCGCGGTAACAGTGCTTGCCGTGGTGGAGCGTGTCACGCGGCGCGGCGACTGTTGCCTCGCTTGCCGCTCCACTACGTCACCGACCTTGCGGAGACGCCTTCTTGGTGGGGATGGAGGCTCTGCTTGCGGCGAGCTGTCTGAAGATGAGGAGGAAGACGAGTTGATCTCCAGCAAGCCGCTCGTATCCTTGGCGAGCTCGCTCGACTCGACGTTATGCCTGGCAAGCTCTTTCTCGCCGGCAGGCTCCCCTCGCTCGGCACGGCTTGCCGCCTCTGCTGCCTCTGCCTCCTCCATGGTGAATCCAAATTCGCCCGCGGCTGCGGCTGCCGCCGCCTCTTCTAGCCTAGTGGCGATGAGTGCCATCTCCGCATCGGTGGTGTCGCGGGTGAGGCTATCTTTCTCGTCGGAGCGGATCGGCACTTCTACCAAGTCATCGAAGAATTGCTGCACGACGTCGTCTGCAGGCTCTTGCCAAGTTGGGACAATTCCATGCGAGTCGCACAACGGCATCATTGCACGGATGCGGTCGAGCGCGGAGTTGTTGCACAGCAGAACGACCCCCCCGGCAACCTGAAAACTTCGGGATGTTGAGGGTCGTACTTGAACAGCTCCTGGAGCATCGCGTTGAGCTCCAGAACTGTGAAGTTGAAGTTGAGGCCCGGCCGCAGCCTCATGATATCTGCCGCATTCTTGAACTCCCAAGTGGGTCTCCCCCGTTCCTGCAGGGGGGCGATGCGGCGGCGAAGAAAATCCGCGCCAATAGCGCCTATAGTGAGCCCGGCAAGCCTGAGGCGTAGGATCCGGGTGACAGCAATCTTCAGCCTGTCGTCTTCCGGGGCCACGTCTCTCCAATCGCTGCCGCGTGCTACTGGGGTTTGGCGCGGGGTGGTGAATGGCTGCGGGTTCTCCTCGTCAATCCAGCACCAGTCTGCTCTCCACTCCTCCCACTTGCCGCGGAATTCTCCCTCCAGATAAGTTTCCTTCTTGCCGGCCCTTGAGATCCAGGCGATTCCGCCGGATAAAGGCTCTCCTCTGTCTACTCGGGGTATAAAGAAGTGGCGAAAGAGGGCTACATTGGGATGGACTCCGACAAAGTTTTCGCAGAGATGTGCGAAAACTGCCATGGTCAGAACGGCATTGGGGGTGAAGTCGAGGAGATGGAACCCGTAGGTGTTCATGATATCGCAGAAGAATTCAGAGCAAGGCGGGCAGAGCCTGCAGTAGAAGAACAAGGCGAAGAAAGGGTATCTGTTTGGGGCCTTCTTCCAAGCGGCGGTGGGAAGTACCTTCATGCGCGGATGCGCTCGTGTCTCCGCCGACCAGAAGAGGTAGTAGTTCTCCCTCAGCTCCCTCGCGGCGAGCTTGGGGGGGAAGACTGCCCGCTCCTTTCGCAGCGCCGCAAGCCGCTGTGCCTCGGTCGACTTCACGACCTTCCCCTTGTCGGCTTTTGGAGCCATGGCGGAAGTGGTGGAGGAGGTCGACGGCGTTGGTGGTGCTGGTGGCGATGGGGGGCGGAGCGCTGCTCTCTTTCGGCTTTGGGAAGACGAGGGAGCGGCGGAGATTTTTGAGATTGGAACAGCAACGGGCGAATGGACAAACTACCCCTGTTTCCCCTGCTTATAAAGAGGGGGGGGGGGGCGGACGTTCCGCATTTCCGAATAAAGAAACCACCCACGATATCTCCCACGACGCTGCATTCAATGCGTGCCGTTCGGGGATGGCGCGGTGGATACGGAGAGAGATACGTCGTAACCTAGGCCGCGTGTGCCCGTGCCCTGTTTTGGGCCTGGCCCAACAGCGCTCGGCACCGTGTATGGCCCAGGCCCGGGGGCTCCTGTCGGTGTACTAGAGTAGGGGTACCCTAGTATCCCGAACTTGTGCACGGGCAGTCGCAGCATCCCGCGGCAAGGCTTGCCGGGTGACCGCCAAGGTCCTCCGTGGTTCCTTTGGAGCCATTCAAGAACAAAGTATCCAAACCAAGACACCACAAGACCCCGGCAAGAGGAGTTTGCCGGGAAGGCCAACCAAGGCAAGGCACTTAAGGAGACAAGACCCCGGCAAGAGGAGCTTGCCGGGAAGGCCACCCAAGGCATCTCAAGGAACTTGCCGCGACGCACCTCGCGTCCCGGCAAGGCCCGGTGAGCGACAAGCTCCAGGACGCGACAAGACAACGACCGCGGCAAGGCGCTTGCCGCGGCAAGCCACCACTCTGTGCCCGCGCTCCAGCACATCCACCAAAGTGTCGCTCTGGGACCCTTCCAGGCATGCGTGGCGGGAGGCTGTGCAGCCAGCGGTGCGCAGTGGCGAGCGGTGCTGACAAGATTGCCATCGTGGCGAGCGGAGGCGTCCCTGACGGTCCCTTTTGCACTGTTTAGGCGACACAGACGGGCATTTAATGCCCTTGTCCCCTGCCGTCAGGGTTAGGTATGATACACTGTAGCAGGTAGCTGTACCTACCGCAGCACCTTTCCATTTTTGCCCTTTGTCTCCGTTGCCACCTGTCGGTGACCCCTTGAGCATATAAAAGGAGGCCCATGTGCAACGTAGGGGGGGGGGGTCGGAAAAAAGAGAACACTCAGACTCGGTCTCGTTAGCCGTTGGTGTGAACTGTAGCACTCCGCGCTCCCGAGCAAGAACTCAATACAAACCACAAAGCAGGAGTAGGGTTTTACGCATCCGTGCGGCCCGAACCTGGGTAAACTGCTCGTGTGCTTCGCCTCGATCCGCTCTTCGTGCGACCTCCGCCCCCGCCGAACCGAAAGGGACTCGGCCCGCCGGTCCCATAGGTGTTCGTGGATTAGTCCCCCGACATAGTGAAAATTTGGATCAAGGGCGAGTAGATATTTTTGAGATTGCGAGGGATGCAGAGGCGGGAGTAAAATGCCGGGGCTACTGAAAATTTGAATCAAGGGACTGAAGCAGAGTGGGAGTAAAAGGCATCGCACATGGTCTGCACATACTAATCATGTGCTATCAAACATTAAAACCATCCAGGCGGTAGATATTTTCGAGATTGTGAGTGATGCAGAGGCGGGAGTTTTGGGGGAGCGAGCTAGTGTGCTTGACACGCCAGCTGTGGACTGTAGCCGACGCACCTTCTCACGTAAGCCATAGGCGTACTATACACCGATGGTGCTCCAAGATATTTTGTACTACATCTCAAACGGTTGGTGAGAATAAACTGTCTGGGATTACAAAATGGGGTCACAGCGGCAATGGACGGTGTTTGAATTGCTAGACCTTTTATCTGCAGTGAACATGCAACTGTATGTGTGTCGTAAAAGAATTGGAATTATTCAGGGTTTGTTTGGACATTTCATACATTAAACAGGTTTTCTAGCCATTTCAGGTCCACAATTCAAAATTAAACTACATGCACATGCTCCGGTGCATACAAATTGGTTGAAAAATCAAATTTGTGTCCTTCAGTGCATGCTTAGGTCCCATGGAAGAAATGGGAATGAATTTTTCGGGGTTCGTTTGGCCTTTTTTATACATTAACTGGGTTTCTAGGAATTTTATGTCCATAATTCAAATTTGAACTACAAGCACATGCTCCAATGCACCAAAGTTGGTTGAAAAATCACATGTGTGTCCTTGGGTGAATTTCTCGGTCCCATGCAAGAGATGGGAATGAAATTCAAACACCATGGCACTGTTGATTGCCGGCAAAACATTGAGATGCCTGGTTTTAAAATTCTAGTAAATCCAAAACTTGTCTAAAATTCATGAAACTTGGCATGCTATCATGGAGCGGAATCAACATTCTTTGGTGAAAATTTTGTCCCATTTGGGGTAGGTTCGGGTATAAGCTTCTGACAAACCAGAGCTTCTCACAACAAGCATGATGGTTTTGATATGGAAAGTACCACCTTTGGTGACGGGATGATATCCGTTGCCTCTTATTGCTTTCAAAAAATTTCTAGTGTCAACATAGAACAACAGGAGTGTTGTGTTCAATATTGGAATTTTTCAGGGTTTGTTTGGCCTTTTTTATACATTAACTGGGTTTTCTAGGCATTTTATGTGCATAATTCAAATTTGAACTACAAGCACATGCTCCAATGCACCAAAGTTGATTGAAAAATCACATGTGTGTCCTTGGGTGAATTTATAGGTCCCATGGAAGAGATGGGAATGAAATTCAAACACCAGGGCATTGTTGATTGCCGGCAAAACATTGAGATGCCTTGTTTTTAAATTCTAGTAAATCCAAAACTCGTATGAAATTTATGAAGCTTGGCATGCTATCATGGAGCGGCATCAACATGCCCTGGTGAAAGTTTTGTCCCATTTGGAGCAGGTTCGGGTATATGCTTCTCACAAACTAGAGATTCTCACAACAAGCATGATGGTATCGATAAGGAACGTACCACCTTTGGGCACGGGACGATATCCGTTGCCTCTTATTGCTTTCAAAAAATTTCTAGTGTCAACATAGAACAACAGGAGTGTTGTGTTCAATCTTGGAATTTTTCGGGGTTCGTTTGGCCTTTTTTATGCATTAACTGGGTTTTCTAGGAATTTTATGTGCATAATTCAAATTTGAACTACAAGGACATGCTCCAATGCACTATGGTTGGTTGAAAAATCACATGTGAGTCCTTAGGTGAATTTCTAGGTCCCATGCAAGAGATGGGAATGAAATTCAAACACTAGGGCACTGTTGATTGCTGGAAAAATGTTGAGATGCCTGATTTTTAAATTCTAGTAAATCCAAAACTCTTATGAAACTCATGAAACTTGGCATGCTATCATGGAGCGGCATCAACATGCCGTGTTAAAAAATTTGTCCCATTTCGGGCAGGTTCGGGTATATGCTTCTCACAAACCAGAGCTTCTCACAACAAGCATGATGGTTTCGGTTGGGAACGTCCCACCTTTGGGGACGAAACGATATCCATTGCCTCTTATTGCTTTCAAAAATTTTCTCGTGTCAACATAGAACAACAGGAGTGTTGTGTCAATTTTTGGGGTTTTTCCGGTTCATTTGGACATTTTTATGCATTAACTGAGTTTTCAATGCATTTATGTGCATAATTCAAATTTGAACTACATGCATATGCTCCAATGCACTAAGGTTGGTTGAAAAATCTAATCTGTGTCCTTGGGTGAATTTCTAGGTCCCATGCAAGAGATGTGAATGAAATTCAAACACCTGGGCGCTGTTGATTGCCGGCAAAACGTTGAGATGCCTGGTTTTTAAATTCTAGTAAATCCAAAACTCGTATGAAATTCATGAAACTTGGCATGCTATCATGGAGCGGCATCAACATGCCATGTTAAAAAATTTGTCCCATTTGGGGCAGGTTCGGGTATATGCTTCTCACAAACTAGAGCTTCTCACAACAAGTATGATGGTTTCGGTAGGGAATGTCCCACCTTTGGGGACGAAACGATATCCATTGCTTCTTATTGCTTTCAAAACATTTCTTGTGTCAACATAGAACAACAGGAGTGTTGTGTCAATTTTTGGGATTTTTCGGAGTTCGTTTGAACATTTTTATGCATTAACTGAGTTTTCAATGCATTTATGTGCATAACTCAAATTTGAACTATATGCACATGCTCCAGTGCATATAAATTGGTTGAAAAATCAAATTTGTGTCCATGGGTGCATGTTTAGGTCCCATGCAAGAAATGGGAATGTATTTCAAACACCAGGGCACCGTTGATTGCCGGCAAAACTTTGAGATGCCTTGTTTTTAGCTTCTAGTAAATCCAAAACTCATCTAAAATTCATGAAACCTAGCATGCTTTCATGGAGCGGTATCAACATGCCGTGGTAAATTTTTTGTCCCGTCTGGGGCAGGTTTGGGTATATGCTTCTCACAAACCAGAGCTTCTCACAACAAGTATCATGGTTTCAGTAGGGAACGCCCCACCTTTGGGGACGAAACGATATCCACTGCCTCTTATTGCTTCCAAAAATTTTCTCGTGTCAACATAGAACAACAGGAGTGTTGTGTCAATTTTTATGATTTTTGGGGTTCTTTTGGACATTTTTATGCATTGACTGAGTTTTCAATGCATTTATGTGCATAATTCAAATTTGAACTACATGCACATGCTCCAGTGCATATAAATTGGTTGAAAAATCAAATATGTGTCCTTGGGTGCATGCTTAGGTCCCATGCAAGAAATGAGAATGAATTTCAAACACTAGGGCACCGTTGATTGCCGACAAAACATTGAGATGCATCGTTTTTAAATTCTAGTAAATCCAAAACTCGTCTGAAATTCATGAAACTTGGCATGCTATCATGGAATGGCACCCGACATGATGTAGTATTTTTCGTGCCCATTTTGAGAGAAGGCGCACTCGAATAATGACAGCCAGCAAAGGCATTTTTAAAAAGTAGCTGCCACTTTAATATCTCAAACGTTTGTATAATTCAAACCGTGTGCGTTCTGTTAACCATTCACAAGACGCCATGTGTCTTGGTTTTAATGGCTGTAGGAGGTGCCGTGCGGACAACTGCTTGACCTTGACTGAACGGGAGGCATGCGAGCGCAGTCCGGTGCGCAGGCTGACTAAGAGGCGTGCAAGATGTCCTCCAATGCGCAGGCTCACCGGTAAGCGTGTGAGCTGTACGCTGCATAGGCTCGCCGGGAAGTGTGTGAGCTGTACGCTGCATAGGCTCACTGGGAAGCGAGCCCTTTGACTTCCATGGCCGCCCGCCTTCCTCTCCTTTAATGGCACCGGAGCCGCTGTTTAATACGGGCGGCCTTACTGTTCGCCTCCCATTCCCCTCCCCCCGCAGACCTCCACCACCATGGTGCAGAATGATCATCTGCCACTAGTCTTCAAGTTTGGTGAAGTCGACTCCGAGCCGAAAGAGATAGAAAATAAAGAGGAATGGGGCCTCATGGGCATGGCCCAGAACGAGCTGGCCGCGGTGGTTGTTTCCCCCGCTCCGTCCTAGCTCCCATCTCTGTGCCCGCGGCAGCGACCATCCCCGTAGCATTGACGGGCTGGTCGCCGAGCACTATCGCAGAGCTGGAAGCCGCGGGTGTCAGTGAGGTCTACGCAGACCCGCGCGAGCTCGTGTGCATGCCAGCGCCAGCGCCAGTGCCCGCCCCTCCACCCACCGTGGCGCCGGCCCCCGTGCATTTGGCTGCACCCGTCGCGCCCGTGCGTGCCCCTCCACCCATTGCGGTGCCAGTCCCCGTGCGTTTGGCTGCATCTGCCACATCCGTGCCCGTGTGCCCCCTCAGCGACATGGGATGCTGCCATCAACCGCTACCTCCCAGCGGCGCCAGTTGCCGTCCTCCCGCGCCCCGCCTTTCGATCGCGCGACGACATGATGTTTGATTTACAAGTGAAGGACATTTTGTGCTGCCTTGAAGTCTTCAACAACGGCGTCCCGGAGGATGACAACGACAATGACAGCGCAGCACGCCACCTCCGCCGCCCCCGGAAATAGTTTTTTGGGGTTTAATACTGTATCTCGAATTGTCGATCATATGAACATAAATTCGTAGTGTGACTGAATGGAAGATATGGTTTGAACGGACTTGCGTTGTTCTCTCTTAATGTACAGACTTGACTTATCAAATGATTTTATTTTTCAAAAAACGTCAACAGTTTTTAAATATAAAACACTCATCACAAACGTTTTAGTTAGAGCACCCATATGCAAACCGACAGCTTCCCCAGGAAGCCAAGGGAAAATGCGCCGAGCAGGATTTCTGCGTCCCTTCAACGCAAACGGTTGTTTTGCATGACCCGTGTCCAACCACGTACAAACAATTGGGTTGCATATCTGTCATTTTTGGTATGTTGCCATTTCTCAAACTGGAAAGATTGACATTTGTTTATCTAGTAACATTGCCATTTATCAACCTTTTAACACTGCAATTTGTCAAAATATGCAGCTACAAATCACTAGCACTATCTAATTTTTGCAACTAAAATCACTAGCACTGTTCATATGGACACCACTAGTAGGCGTGAGTTCATGGACGCATATGCAAATGTACCATTGATTACATACAACAAGTCATCAACCCACAACGACAACAAGGATACACGTTGGATTATAGATCATTTCCAACAAAACATTCTAGTAAAGTTTTTCTCACACAACAAATAACAAAGCTATGAAATGAACTTTGGCTCAACCACTCGTCAGTGTTGAAAACGCTTGCTTTGAACCAGAAGTGATTCTCTAGGAAGGGCCACCTACTGTCAATCTCGAGACCAACGCAGGACTGATCATCCAGGCTGAAGCAGCCTATTTCAATACCCATATTGGGATGGTAGGGAAGCATAGTAATGTCTGAGGTATAGATACAATTGCTTCTCATAAATGGTAGTAACACTGTGTCAACAGAAGCTGGATTGCCTTCCACCATCATTGGATAGTTTTGTCCAAGGAAGAGCGAGTTTCCTCCAAGACTTTCAATACTGAACCATGGAGAAGATGTTGGCGCTAGTACACTAGTATCCATCCTGAATACCATGCAATAGATGTTGGAATAGGTTCGGAGAGTGCGATGATATGAGACAACACCTGATTCCTTAGTAACATCAGCAGTGCCCCATATACAGACAAGAAGAGGTGATCCATTAGAATAAGTTGCCAGGTTCCACTGAGTATATGGGTCCTGCTCGTCCTCATGCTCGTGAATAAAACTTTCAAGTATAGGTGGTGGAATGTTCATAGGGCCTTGGAAACAGAAGAAGGTTAATTAATTAGTAAAGGGAAGCTATCTAACACGCATGCATGTGGATGAAACAATTATAATTATGGTGGAAGACAAACGTACCAAAAGCATGATGATTCCATGCAAAAACAGTGCCACGAGTGGTGGCAGCAAACACAAGACCCTCGTATTGAATTGCATCACAGTACTCATCCGTGTACATACATTGATTTTTTGAGCAATATCCATCGAGGCGTGGAAGTAAGGAAGGCAACAAGCTTGTCGAAGATAGTAACAACTTCATAGTTCGTGTAATCCCAAGAGTGGTTGGGCACTCGAAAAATTGTTATCTTTCGTAGACGACAGTTACCATGATCGTATTTGAACTCACGTAGATCATCTGTGTGCTCAACCTCTGGGCAGTCTGAGATTTATGGAAGTGGAACCCGGTGACGAGTGTACACATTTACAAGTTCCCACTCGCAGTTGTACCCAATATAAACAACCCAATCTTCATTTGCGCCTGCCCAAGCCTTGCCCTCAAGTGATGGCATCTTAACATCACACGTATCATTATCAAGCGGCATCAACTTGCACAAGGCGAGGCTTCCATCATCCCCGCACCAGTCAGTAGGGTCACGACAAACAAGATAGGGGAGATCAAACCGCTCCTAGACCCTTGGGTTGCTTGTAATGATGTTATTAGTTGAGTCCAGAATGGTCTTGAATGAACCTGCCATGCTAGCCGAGGTGATGACGTCGCACCGATCAATGAGTTCCTCCACCGCGTCATCATTCAGATCGGGGCAAGAATAACGGGGTTGTTTCTGGCTTGCCCCCTCCATGGAGAAGACGATCAAACAATGGCAGAAGGAAGGCTGAAGGCAAATGGAGGAGGGAGGAAGAGCTAGCGTGCGACAACAGTTACAAATCGAGAGGAAAAGGCGAAGAGTCGGTGGACGGTTGCCACGGTACATGAAGAGGCGCATGGGGAGTGAACAGTTGCCACAGAGGTCACACACCGATGACAGCAGCCGAGTGAACCGCATGCAATCCCATTGCACAACACACATGTCTTGTTAAGTTGAACCGTTTCTATTCTCTTGTGTCAACGCAAACAGTTCATCCGAGTGAACCGCATGCCGTATATCGCACACACCTTGATCTGGCTGACCGTTTCTTTTGTGTTGCCTAATCACAAACAGTTCATCGGAGTGAACCGTATGTTGTATATCGCACACACCTTCATCTGGCTGCCCGTTTCTTTTGTGTTGCCTAATCACGAACAGTTCATCCGAGTGAACCGTATGCTGTGTATCGCACATGCCTTCATCTGGCTGCCTGTTTCTTTGGTTCCTCGTCATCGCAAACAGTTAATTGAAATGAACCATATGCCCTTCATCGCACACGCAACTAGAATCTGAACCATGTTTGATGCATCCTCCATCGCAAACGTTTTCACCTTTTTTTGATGGTTTTCATACACCACCGTTTGCGATTATTGCATCGCACACAGTTTCTCGAAGGGTCTCTGATCGAAGTGTCGCATTAGCAGCACCCTGCAGTAGTGTGGGATGTTTGTCCAAGGAAGGGCAGTACCCAAGCACCGGTCCACCCACATATCAAATTATCAAAGTAACAAACGTGAATCATATGAGCTTGATGAAAACTAGCTTGACGTTAATTCCCATGTGTCCTCGGGAGTGCTTTCCTTTATATAAGAGTTTGTCCAGACTGGTCCTTTGCTAGAAAAATGATTGGGCCACCTTGCTGCACCTTGTTTACTTGTGTTACTTGTTACCGTTATGGATTACCCTATCATAAAACTTTCTATTACCGATAATTTCAGTGCTTACTGAAAACCTTACTGAAAACTGCTTGTCATTTCCTTCTGCTCCTTGTTGGGTTTCGACACTCTTACTTATCAAAAGGACTATGATAGATACCCTATACTTGTGGGTCATCATGACTCTTTTCTGGTGCCGTTACCAGGGAGTGAAGCACCTTTGGTAGGTGGAATTTGGTAAGGAAAAATTTATATAGTGTGCTGAAATTTACTGCCACTTGTTACGATGGAAAATAATCCTTTGAGCGGCTTGTTCGGGGTATCTTCACCCCAACCAGTAGAGCAAAGAGTTGCTCCTCAACCTACTGACCCTACTGAAATTGTTTACTTTGAAATTCCTTCGGGTATGATAGAGAAACTGCTAGCTAATCCTTTTACAGGAGATGGAACATTACATCCCGATATGCACCTAATCTATCTGGATGAAGTTTGTGGATTATTTAAGCTTGTAGGTATGCCTGAGGATGTTACCAAGAAAAAGGTCTTCCCTTTGTCTTTGAAGGGAAAGGCATTGACATGGTTTAGGCTATGTGATGATATTGGATCATGGAACTACAACCGATTGAAATTGGAATTTCATCAGAAGTTTTATCCTATGCATCTAGTTCATCGTGATCGTAATTATATATATAATTTTTGGCCTCGCAACGGAGAAAGTATCGCTCAAGATTGGGGGAGGCTTAAGTCCATGTTATATTCATGCCCCAATCAAGAGCACTCAAGAGAAATTATTATTCAAAAATTTTATGCTCGGCTTTCTCTCAATAATCGCTCCATGCTCGATACTTCTTGTACTGGTTCTTTTATGATGAAGACTATTGAATTCAGATGGGATTTATTAGAAAGAATTTAACGCAAATCTGAAGATTGGGAACTCGACGAAGGTAAGGAGTCAGGTATAACACCTAAGTTTGATTGTGTTAAATCTTTTATCGATACCGATGCTTTTCGTGAATTTAGCACTAAATATGGACTTGACTTTGAGATAGTAGCTTCTTTCTATGAATCATTTGCTATTCATGTTGATCTCCCTAAGGAGAAGTGGTTTAAATATCATCCTCCCATTGAAGTAAAAGTAGTTGAAACTATTAAAGTTGAAGAAAAGGCTATCACTTATAATGTTGATCCTATTGTTCCTATCACTTATATTGAGAAACCACCTTTCCCTGTTAGAATAAAGGATCATGCTAAAGCTTCAACTGTGGTTCATAAGAGTAATGCTAGAACACCCACACCCCCTGAGCAAATCAAAGTTGAACCTAGTATTGCTATGGTTAAAGATCTCTTGGTCGATAACATTGATGGGCATGTTATTTACTTCTATGATGAAGCTGCTAGAATTGCTAGACCCGATACTAAAAATAAACATATACTTGTTGTAGGCATGCCTATTGTTTCTGTTAAAATAGGAGATCATTGCTATCATGGCTTATGTGACATGGGTGCTAGTGCGAGTGCAATACCTCATTCCTTATACGACGGAATTATGCATGATATTGCACCTGCTGAGATAGAAGGTATTGATATTACAATTAAGCTTGCCAATAGAGATACTATTTCACCAGTTGGGATTGTTAGAGATGTTGAAGTCTTGTGTGGGAAAGTTAAATATCCTACTGATTTTCTTGTTCTTGGTTCCCCACAAGATGAGTTTTGTCCCATTATATTTGGTAGACCCTTCTTGAATACTGTTAATGCTAATATACACTGCAAAAAGGATATTGTTACTGTTGGTTTAGGGGATATGTCTCATGATTTTAATTTTGCTGAATTTCGTAGACAACCCCATGATAAAGAATTGCCTAGTAAAGATGAAATTATTGGTCTTGCTTCTATTGTCGTGCCTCCTAATGATCCTTTAGAACAATATTTGCTAGACCATGAAAATGATATGTTTATGAATGAAAGAAGGGAAATAGATGAAGTATTCTTTAAACAGGGACCTATTTTGAAACACAACTTGCCTGTTGAAATTCTAGGGGATCCTCCTCCACCCAAGGGTGATCCCGTGTTTGAGCTTAAACCATTACCTGATACTCTTAAATATGCTTATCTTGATGAAAAGAAGATATATCTTGTTATTATTAGTGCTAAATATTCAGAGCAAGAAGAAGAGAGATTATTTAAAACTCTAAAGAAGCACCATGCTACTATTGGATATACTCTTGATGATCTTAAGGGCATTAGTCCCACTCTACGCCAGCACAAAATACAATGGGAGAACGACGCTAAACTGGTTGTTGATCACCAATGACGGTTAAATCCTAAGATGAAAGAAGTGGTAAGAAATGAAATACTAAAGCTTCTGGAGGCAGGTATAATTTATCTTGTTGCTGATAGTCAGTGGGTAAGTCCTGTCCATTGTGTCCCTAAGAAGGGAGGTATTACTTTTGTTCCTAATGATAAAGACGAATTGATCCCATGAAGAATTGTTACAGGTTATAGAATGGTAATTGATTTCCGCAAATTTAATAAAGCTACTAGAAAGGATCATTACCCTTTACCTTTTATTGATCAAATGCTAGAAAGATTATCCAAACATACGCATTTTTGCTTTCTAGACGATTATTCTGGTTTCTCTCAAATACCTGTGTCGAAAGAGGATCGGGAAAAGACCACTTTTACTTGACCTTTTGGTACCTTTGCTTATAGACGTATGCCTTTTGGTTTATGTAATGCACCTGCTACCTTTCAAAGATGTATGACTGCTATATTTTCTGACTTCTGTGAAAACATTGTTGAGGTTTTCATGGCTGATTTCTCCGTGTATGGAACTTCTTTTGATGATTGCTTACACAACCTTGATCAAGTTTTGTAGAGATGTGAAGAAACTAATCTTGTCTTGAATCGGGAGAAGTGCCACTTTATGGTTAATGAAGGTATTGTCTTGGGGCATAAAATTTCTGAAAGAGGTATTGAAGTTGATAAAGCTAAAGTTGATGCTATTGAAAAGATGTCGTGTCCTAAGGACATTAAAGGTATAAGAAGTTTCCTTGGTCATGCAGGTTTTTATAGGAGGTTCATTAAAGACTTCTAAAATATTTCTAGGCCTCTGACTAATCTCTTACAAAAAATGTTCCTTTTGTCTTTGATGATGATTGTGTAGAAGCATTTGAAATACTTAAGAAAGCCTTGATTTCCGCACCTATTGTTCAGCCACCTGATTGGAATTTACCCTTTGAAATTATGTGTGATGCTAGTGATTATGTTGTAGGTGTTGTTCTAGGACAAAGAGTTGATAATAAATTAAATGTTATCCAATATGCTAGTAAAACTCTAGAAAGTGCCCAGAGAAATTATGCTACTACTGAAAAGGAATTTTTAGCAATAGTATTTGCTTGTGATAAGTTCAAACCTTATATTGTTGATTCTAAAGTAACTGTTCACACTGATCATGCTGCTATTAAATATCTTATGGAAAAGAAAGATGCTAAACCTAGACTTATTAGATGGGTTCTCTTGCTACAAGAATTTGATTTGCATATTATTGATAGAAAGGGAGCTGAGAACCCCGTTGCAGACAACTTGTCTAGGTTAGAGAATGTTCTTGATGACCCACTACCTATAGATGATAGCTTTCCTGCTGAACAATTAGCTATCATTAATGCTTCTCGTACTGCTCCATGGTATGCTGATTATGCTAATTACATTGTTGCTAAATTTATACCACCTAGTTTCACATACCAGCAAAAGAAAAAAATTTCTATGATTTAAGACATTACTTCTGGGATGACCCACACCTTTATAAAGAAGGAGTAGATGGTGTTATTAGACGTTGTGTACCTGCGCATGAACAGGAACAAATCCTACGCAAGTGTCACTCCGAGGCTTATGGAGGACACCACGCTGGTGATAGAACTGGACATAAGGTATTGCAATCCGGTTTTTATTGGCCTACTCTTTCAAAGATGCCAGTAAGTTTGTCTTGTCTTGTGATGAATGTCAAAGAATTGGTAATATTCATAGACGTCAAGAAATGCCTATGAACTATTCACTTGTTATTGAACCATTTGATGTTTGGGGCTTTGATTATATGGGACCGTTCCCTTCCTCTAATGGGTATACACATATTTTAGTTGGTGTTGATTACGTTACTAAGTGGGTAGAAGCTATTCCAACTAGTAGTGTTGATCATAACACCTCTATTAAGATGCTTAAAGGAGTTATTTTTCCGAGGCTTGGAGTCCCTAGATACTTAATGACTGATGGTAGTTCACATTTTACTCATGGTGCTTTTCGTAAAATGCTTGCTAAGTATCATGTTAATCATAGAATTTCATCTCCATACCACCCACAGTCTAGTGGTCAAGTAGAACTGAGTAATAGAGAGATTAAATTGATTTTGCAAAAGACTGTTAATAGATCTAGAAAGAATTGGTCCAAGAAACTTGATGATGCATTATGGGCCTATAGAAGCGCATATAAAAAATCCTATGGGTATGTCTCCGTATAAAATGGTTTATGGAAAAGCATGTCACTTACCTCTCGAACTAGAACATAAGGCATATTGGGCCATTAAAGAGCTCAATTATTATTTCAAACTTGCCGGTGAGAATAGACTATTTGACATTAGTTCACTTGATGAGTGGAGAACCCAGGCCTATGAGAATGCCAATCTGTTTAAAGAAAAAGTTAAAAGATGGCATGACAAAAGGATACAAAAGCATGAGTTTAATGTAGGTGATTATGTTTTGTTATACAACTCTCGTTTAAGATTTTTTGCAGGAAAACTCCTCTCTAAATGGGAAAGCCCTTACGTTATCGAGGAGGTCTATCGTTCTGGTGCCATAAAAATCAACAACTTCGAAGGAACAAATCTGAAGGTGGTGAATGGTCAAAGAATCATACATTATATCTCAGGTAATCCCATAAATGTTGAAACCAATGTTATTGATACCGTAACCTCGAAGGAGTACATAAGGGATACTTTCCAGAATGTTCCAGACTCCCGAAAGGAATAGGTACGTGGTACGGTAAGTAAACCGACTCCTAAACAGTTCTAATAGCAATTTTTCTCCGTTTTGGAATATTAAGAAAATAGGAAAATAAGAAGTAGTCCGGAAAGGACACGAGGCATCCATGAGGGTGGAGGGCGTGCCCTACCCCCCTGGGCGCGCCCCTTCCTCGTGGGCACCTCGTGTGCCATCCGGACTCCGTTTTCTTGCATGATACTTCTTTTGGTCGGTAAAAATTCATTATTTGATCTCCCGAAGATTTTGACCACCGTACGATGACACAATCCTCTGTTTTTGTTTTGAGTTGTTTCTACATCAGATTTAGAGCAAGATGTCATCTCAAGACTCCGACGGAGAGAGATATGTCTCACATCTCATTGCTGACCCAAAGACCTATGGGGACCTATCTCCTTATGGTCGAACTACGGATGATGAGGAGGATGGTCATTTGATGAGGATCGATGATTCAAGTTCGGAGGAGGAGGATGTTCCTCTACCTCAACTTGGGGGTATGCACGTGAAGTTCAAGAAGTCTAGTCTCCCTAAGAGGGCTAACCGGTCTAATAACCGATCTATTTCTTCTCGTTTTTGGTAGAAGAGCAAAGGAGATTTATGTGACAAGATCTTGAAGCTGGAGTTGGAGGTCGATGATTTAAAGGAGGAAATTGCTCTTCTCAACTACAATATGAAAAAGCTGAAGGCACAATTGTCATCGTCACCACCATCTTCTTCACCACCAAAGGAGAACTGAGTATTGGGTATGGGCACTCCCCTTGGCAACTGCCAAACTTGAGGGAGGTGCCCCGGTATCGTATCACCATCACACTTCTATCTTTACCATTTTTCTTAGTTTGGTCCTTTTGGTTATATCCTGATCTAGTAGAATAAAGTTTAGTATGATCTAGCTTTGAGTTTTGTGTTGATCCTTATCTATGTAATCGAGTCTGTGAGCTATATATAATAAAGATTAGTCTTGAGTCGAGGACTTAGTTATCTTGCTATGATCTTGAGGGAATAAAAAAAGAAAGAAAGAATAAAAAGAAATAAAGAGATCATATTGATCTTATGGAGAGTAATGGCTTCACATATAAAGAGTATGATGAATGAAAGTTGTTGAGAGCTGACAAACATAGTTTTGGTCATCGTTGCAATTAATAGGAAGTAATAAAGAAAGAGAGGTTTTCACATATAAATATACTATCTTGGAAATCTTTTATGATTGTGAGCACTCATTAAAATATTACATGCTAAAAAGTTGATGTTGGACAAGGAAGACAACGTAATGGGTTATGTTTTCTAATATCCGAAATAAATTATATTGTCATGGATCATCCAACATGTTGAGCTTGCCTTTCCCCCTCATGCTAGCCAAATTCTTTGCACCAAGTAGAGATACTACTTGTGCTTCCAAATATCCTTAAACGTATTTTTGCCATGGGAGTCCACCATATCTACCTATGGATTGAATAAGATCCTTCAAGTAAGTTGTCATTGTTGCAAGCAATAAAAATTGCTCTTTAAATATGTATGAACTATTAGTGTGGAGAAAATAAGATTTATATGAGCTTGTGATATGTAAGAAATAAAAGCGACAAACTGCACAGTAAAGGTCCCTATCGCAAGTGGCAATATAAAGTGACGTTCTTTTGCATTAAGATTTTGTGTATCCAACCATAAAAGCACATGACAACCTCTGCTTCCCTCTATGAAGGGCCTATCTTTTATTTTTGTCTTATACCTTATACAAGAGTCGTGATCTTCACCTTTCCTTTTTACACTTTATCCTTTGGCAATCATTATGTGTTGGAAAGATCCTGATAGACACACACACACACACACACACACACTAGTACAAATGCCCGTGCTTTGCAACGGGCAAGAATATCACAAGACTTGCTTCATGTGCATTGCATGTCATATTCTATATCCAATTTAGATAAACATCGGTAATAAGGTTACCCTAACATTCTTCATCTGATGGAACAGTAGGGGTGCATGGACATGGAATAGTCTGTCAATCGGTTTTATATTTGGCTTTTGAGAAAACATAAATATTTCTTTATTCTTTTTATCAAATTGTACATTTTTTGAAGCTTTGAATTTTTTATTTGAATTAGAACATGTTTTAAAGCCAAATTGTTTTTTAAGCCATGTCTTTTTATCAAAAAAAGTATGAATTTTTCTAATTTCGTGAACAATTTTAAATGTAATTTGGGACATTTTTGTTTGGAATTCAGGGTATTTTTTAAAATCATGAACATATTAAAAAAATGTGAATATTCTTTGAAAGCAAGACCAATTTGAAACATCTTTTGTCTTAAAAAAACACACATGCTTAGTGTCCATGGTTAAAAAAGGATTGTTGGTACCTGGAATGTGAAGTATTGAGTTGAGAAAGTCGTATGATGTGCTTGGCTCCAACTTAAGCTTAGCACTAACACCGGGTGCAAAAGGAGTAGTGTATGTGTACTTAGTGGGGTATACAGATGCCATAATTGTTGCATACTATTCAAAAGTTTATTAACTAATCTAGTTTTCTAAAAATTTCAAAACATTTGAATGCAAACAGATCTTTATTATGTTGGACTTTTTTAGAGATAGTTGGTTGTTTGGTTTGAAGAGTTTTTTATAGCAAATATGCACTTGTATTGCAACGGGAGATAAAATTGACGTGTCCATCAAATCACCCATAAGCGCAGAACGATGAGGCCACGGAGGTGCATGCTGAAGTATAGAAGAAATGCATATCCTATTTTAATATTCATTATTGCAATGCATGCATGCATGGCCATGCATCGATTGGTCAGTTTCCCTTTAACCCTGAGAACCCACTTTTGGATGAATGGTTAGAAGAACAGTAATACCTCGATAACACCAAGAATTGAAACCAAAGTTTGACGCTTTGATGTCTCATAAAGGCTAAGCATCTTTTCGTGAGAGACGACGTTTGCATCAATGGAGAGACGTTCGTTATGACTTCATCAATCTCAAGACCCCTCAGCTCAATCTTTGTAGGGGTGAGTGTATGTACGTGTTTGTGAGCGTTTGCATGTGTCTTCTCTTAAAAGAAGGTTTCCTTTAACCTTTGTATGCAACAATCAAATGTGTCACATATTGCATCGGAAAAAAAATCATTGCAAGTGTTTAGTGACTCATTCATGATTGTAGGATTTTTTGTGTCCACAATTTTTTTATGAAGTCACATTTATGTCTTTCGATGACACATCCTTCAGCATCGCACTATCACCAGATGGAAGAGTAGTGGTGCATTGAAGAGGGATTGTTTATATGCAACTTTTAATTAATATTTGAAAGAAATCAAGTTTTTACTATGTTTTTTTCTAGAAAATGTTGGTTGTTTGGTTTGCAAAATTATATTTTCTTCCTTTGTTATTACACTTGGGCCAAAAGCAAGAATTTCACATACTACCTCCGTTCCTAAATATAAGTCTTTTTAGACATTTCAAATAGACAACAACATACGGATGTATGTAGACATATTTTAGAGTGTAGACTCACTTATTTTACTTCATATGTAGTCACTTGTTGGAATCTCTAAAAAGACTTATATTTTAGAACGGAGGGAGTAGATGATAGGCTTTTTCTCTAAAAAAACACATGCACTTTGAAGAGACGCACGCACAGCTCTCTTCCGTTCCCCATCACAACTAAGAAAACAATTTCCTCTTTGTTTCGGGCTACAACGCAGATGTTCATGGACGATATATATATATATGTATATATATATATATATATATATATATATATATATATTTGTGGAACTTCAGCCTGCAGCACGCACGGGAAATAAGGCAGGAGACAGCATGGTGCTCAGATTAATTGGTTTTTCCCCGACCTCTCCTCTCCTTCCTCGTGATGTCCGCGCCGCTTCCTCTTTTCTTCCTCCGTTGACCCTTCCTCCTCTCCCTCTGGCCTAGCAGGAGGAGCTCGCCGGCCTGGGAAGACTGCAGCCTTGCCTCCGAGGAGCAGGCGCCTGGATCCCGACCATCAGTGACGCCACCTGCACGCCCATGATGTGGCCCCACCAGGTCCGACCGACCCCGTGCCGCTCATCCTTTGTTTCCTCTGCTCGTGGCTCATCTTCCCTTCTTTTCCCTCGATGACGGCCCCACAAGCCTACCCTCGTCAGATTCCGCGCTTCCAGCCCTAACTCCTCATTAGATTTCTACCAGAAGCTACCGCATCTCTCTTCCTTGTTCACACCCTCCCTCTCGTCTTTCCTTCGCCTCCTCGCGCTGAGATGTCGTCGAGATGTGTCGTGCAACCGTGCTACCCCCTCCCGTGTGTCTTGCTTGCGTCAACAGGGGTTTCTTCATTCATTACATTCTGATGCCGTTTGTGGATTGTGTAGGTCGTACGTATATAAACCGGTGAGATCAGTTGTAGTGGAGCAATATGGGATTATTTAAGCAAGTTTAGGCTAGCACAACATAAGTGGCGGTTTGCATATGGATGGGTCATAAGAATAGAGTAACGCCTTAAGCAAGATGACATAATGTAGAGGGATAAATTCATGTAATATGATAAAAAAAACCCATCTTGTTATCCTCGATGGCAACAATACAATACGTGCCTTGCTGCCCCTACTGTCACTGGGAAAGGACACTGCAAGATTGAACCCAAAGCGAAGCACTTCTCCCATTGCAAGAAAGATCAATCTAGTAGGCCAAACCAAACTGATAATTTGAAGAGACTTGCAAAGATAACCAATCATACATAAAAGAATTCAGAGAATATTCAAATATTGTTCATAGATAAACTTGACCATAAACCCACAATTCATCGGTCTCAACAAACACACCGCAAAAGAAGATTACATCGAATAGATCTCCACAAGAGAGGGGGAGAACTTTGTATTGAGATCGAAAAAGAGAGAAGAAGCCATCTAACTAATAACTATGGACCCGAAGGTCTGAGGTAAACTACTCACACTTCATCAGAGAGGCTATGGTGTTGATGTAGAATCCCTCCATGATCGATGCCCCCTCCAGCGAAGCTTCGGAACTGGCCCCAAGATGGGATCTCATGGATACAAAAAGTAACGGCGGTGGAATTAGGGTTTTGGCTCCGTATCTGATCGTTTAGGGGTACGTAGGTATATATAGGAGGAAGGAGTACGTCGGTG
>NC_057812.1:450496367-450504004 GCF_018294505.1 Triticum aestivum | reverse complement strand
GGCTTCCCTGTTGGTTGCTTGACATAGGGTCCAAGTCTCCTGGATCTTGTTCGTTCCAAAAATCACGTTCCCGAAGGTTTCATTCCGTTTGGACTCCGTTTGACATTCTTTTTCTATGAAACTCTGAAATAGGCAAAAAAAACAGTAATTCTAGGCTGGTCCTCCGGTTAATAGGTTAGTCCCAAAAATAATATAAAAGTGAATAATAAAGCCCAATAATGTCCAAAACAGAAGATAATATAGCATGGAGTAATAAAAAATTATAGATACATTAGAGACGTATCAAGCATCCCCAAGCTTAATTCCTGCTCGTCCTCGAGTAGGTAAATGATAAAAACAGAATTTTTGATGTGGAATGCTACTAGGAATAATTTCAATGTAATTCTTCTTAATTGTGGTATGAATATTTAGTTCCGAAAGATTCAAAACAAAAGTTTAATATTGACATAAAAAATAATAATACTTCAAGCATACTAACTAAGCAATTATGTCTTCTCAAAATAACATGGCCAAAGAAAGTTATCCCTACAAAATCATATAGTCTGGCTATGCTCTATCTTCACCACACAAAGTATTTAAATCATGCACAACCCCGATGACAAGCCAAGCAATTGTTTCATACTTTTGACATTCTCAAACGTTTTCAATCTTCATGCAATACATGAGCGTGAGCCATGGACATGGCACTATATGTGGAATAGAAAGGTGGCTGTGGAGAAGACAAAAAGGGATAATATAGTCTCACATCAACTAGGCGTATCAACGGGCTATGGAGATGCCCATCAATAGATATCAATGTCAGTGAGTAGGGATTGCCATGCAATGGATGCACTAGAGCTATAAGTATATGAAAGTTCAACAAAAGAAACTAAGTGGGTGTGCATCCAACTCGCTTGCTCACGAAGACCTAGGGCATTTTGAGGAAGCCCATCATTGGAATATACAAGCCAAGTTCTATAATGAAAAATTCCCTCTAGTATATGAAAGTGACAATATAGGAGACTCTCTATCATGAAGATCATGGTGCTACTTTGAAGCACAAGTGTGGTAAAAGGATAGTAGCATTGCCCCTTCTCTCTTTTTCTCTCGTTTTTTATTTTTTTATTTGGGCCTTTTCTCTTTTTTTATGGCCTCTTTTTTTCTTTTTTTTTCTTTTTCGTCCGGAGTCTCATCCCGACTTATGGGGGAATCATAGTCTCCATCATCCTTTCCTCACTTGGGACAATGCTCTAATAATGATGATCATCACACTTTTATTTACTTACAAATCAACAATTACAACTCAATACTTAGAACAAAATATGACTCTATGTGAATGCTTCCAGCGGTGTACCGGGATATGCAATGAATCAAGAGTGACATGTATGAAAGAATTATGAATGGTGGCTTTGCCACAAATACGATGTCAACTACATGATCATGCAAAGAAATATGACAATGATGGATCTCTTCATAATAATCAAAACGGTGGTAAGTTACATGGAAATATATCTCGGAATGGCTATGGAAATGCCATGATAGGTAGGTATGGTGGCTGTTTTGAGGAAGGTATATGGTGGGTGTATGATACCGGCAAAAAGTGCGCGGTATTAGAGAGGCTAGCAATGGTGGAAGGAAGAAAAGTGCGTATAATCCATGGATTCAACATTAGTCATAAAGAACTCATATAGTTATTAAAAAAATCTACAATTTATCAAGGCAAATTATTAAGCGCATGCTCCTAGGGGGATAGATTTGTAGGAAAAGACCATCGCTCGTCCCCGACCGCCACTCATAAGGAAGACAATCAATAAATAAATTATGCTCCGACTTCATCACATAACGGTTCACCATACGTGCATGCTACGGGAATCACAAACCTTAACACAAGTATCTCTCAAATTCACAACTACTCAACTAGCATGACTCTAATATCACCATCTTTATATCCCAAAACAATCATCAAGCATCAAACCTCTCTTAGTATTCAACACACTCATAAGAAAGTTTTCACTAATCTTGTATACCTAGAATATTAGGATTATTTAAGCAAATTACCATGCTATTTAAGTCTCTCAAAATAATCTAAGTGAAGCATGAGAGATCAATAGTTTCTATAAAACAAATCCACCACCGTGCTCTAAAAGATATAAGTGAAGTACTACAACAAAACTATATAACTCAAAAGATATAAGTGAAGCACATAGAGTATTCTAATAATTTCTGAATCATGTGTGTCTCTCTCAAAAAGGTGTGTGCAGCAAGGATGATTGTGGAAAACTAAAAAATAAAGACTCAAATAATACAATACTCTCCAAGTAAAACACATATCATGTGGTGAATAAAAATATAGCTCCAAGTAAACTTATCGATAGAAGTAGACGAAAGAGGCGATGCCTTCCGGGGCATCCCCAAGCTTTGGCTTTTTGGTGTCCTTGAATTATATTGGGGGTTCCATGGGCATACCCAATCTTAGGCTCTTGCCACTCCTTGTTCCATAATCCATCAAATCTTTACCCAAAACTTGAAAACTTCACAACACAAATCTTAAAGTAGAAAATCTCGTGAGCTCTGTTAGCGAAAGAAAACAAAACACCACTTCAAGGTACTGTAATAAACTCATTATTTATTTATATTGGTGTTAAACCTACTGTATTCAAATTTCTCTACGGTTTATAAATTATTTTACTAGCCATAGATTCATCAAAATAAGCAAACAACACACGAAAAACAGAATCTGTCAAAAACAGAACAGTCTGTAGTAACCTGTAGCTAGCCCAAGATCTGGAACCCAAAAAATTCTAAAATAAATTTCTGGACGTGAGGAATTTATCTATTAATTATCTTCAAAAATAATTAACTAAATATCACTTTCCAAATAAAAATGGTAGCAGTTCTCGTGAGCGCTAAAGTTTCTGTTTTTTACAGCAAGATTAACAAGACTTTCCCCAAGTCTTCCGAACGGTTCTACTTGGCACAAACACTAATTAAACACAACAAACACAACCAAAACAGAGGCTAGATAAATTATTTATTAATAAACAGGGGCAAAAAGCAAGGAAAAATAAAATTGGGTTGCCTTCCAACAAGCGCTATCGTTTAACGCTCCTAGCTAGGCGTAAAAGCAAGGATAGATCTATGTATTGCCATCTTTGATAGGCAATCCATAAGTGGCTCTCATAATAGATTCATAAGGTAATATAATATTCTTTCTAGGATAGTGTTCCATGCCTTTCCTTAACAGAAATTGGAATCTAATATTTCCTTCCTTCATATAAATAATTGCACCAATCGTTCTAAGGAAAGGTCTACCAAGAATAATAGGACATGAAGGATTGCAATCTCGGTCAAGAACAATAAAATCTACGCACACATAGTTCCTATTTGCAACAATAAGAACATCATTAATTCTTCCCATAGGTTTCTTAATAGTGGAATCCGCAAGGTGCAAGTTTAAAGAGCAATCATCAAAATCACAGAAACCTAAAAAATCACACAAAGTCTTTGGAATCGTGGAAACACTAGCACCAAAATCACACAAAGCATAGCATTCATGATATTTAATTTTAATTTTAATAGTTGGTTCCCACTCATCATAAAGTTTTCTAGGGATAGAAACTTCCAACTAAAGTTTTTCTTCATAAGATTGCATCAAAGCATCAACGATATGTTTGGTAAAAGCTTTATTTTGACTATAAGCACGAGGAGAATTTAGCACGAATTGCAACAAGGAAATACAATCTATCAAAGAGCAGCTATCACAATTAAATTCCTTGAAATCCAAAATAGTAGGTTCATTAACATCTAGAGTTTTGATCTCTTCAATCCTACTTTTAACAATTGTAGCATCAAGATCTAAAGACTCCGAATTTTTGGAACGCCTTCTAGGTAAAGGTGGATCATATTCAGTCCCATCATTATCAAGATTCATATTGCAAAACAAAGATTTAATAGGGGAGACATCAATAACTTTTAGATCTTCCTCTTTATTATCATGGAAACTAGAAGAACACGCTCTTATAAAGGAATCTTTCTTAGCACGCATCCTAGTGGTTCTTTCTTTGCACTCATCAATGGAAATTATCATGGCTTTGAGAGACTCATTGATATGATGCTTAGGTGGAATAGATCTAAGTTTCAAAGAATCAACATCAAGAGAAATTCTATCAATGTCCCTAGCCAACTCATCAATCTTAAGCAATCTTTCTTCAATCAAAGCATTGAAATTCTTTTGCGAAGTAATAAATTCTTTAATATTAGATTCAAAATCAAAGGGCATCTTATTATAATTTCCATAAGAATTGTTGTAGGAATTACCATAATTATTAGAGGAATTGTGTAACACCCTCGATGCGACTATAGCTCCCACGTGTCGAGGCACAACTTAGAGACATAATCGCATTGAAGGCATATGTTGCAAGTTAGGCAATCTTCACAACATCCCATGTAATATAGATAATAAAAGGGGAGATAACATAGTTGGCTTACACTCGCCACGTCAATCAAGTACATAAAATAGCATTACATCATCCAAACACTCATGGTCCGACTACGGCGCCAAAATAAAAGATAACCCAACATGCGACACGGTCCCGATCACCCCAACTGGGCACCACTACTGATCATCAGGAAAAGAAACATAGTATCACTGAGAGTCCTCGTCGAACTCCCACTTGAGCTCAAGCACGTCACCTGGAGCGGAATCATCAGGCCCTGCATCTGGTTTAATAGTAAACTGTGAGCCACAGGGACTCAGCAATCTCGCACCCTCGCGATCAAGACTATTTAAGCTTAATAGGAAAGGCAAGGTAAATATGTGGAGCTGCAGCAAGCGACCAGCATATGTGGTGGCTAACCTGTTCGCAAAAGAGGGCGAGAAGGGGAGGCAAAGCGCGAGCGAGAATCTAGAGAACAACCTGCGCAAGCATTACTCCAACACCGTGTCCACTTCCCGGACTCCGCCGAGAAGAGGCCATCACGGTAACTCACACTGTTGATTCATTTTAATTAAATTAAGGTTCAAGTTATCTACAACCGGACATTAACAAATTCCCATCTGCCCATAACCGCGGGCATGGCTTTCGAAAGTTCATATCCCTGCAGGGGAGTCCCAACTTAGCCCATGACAAGCTCTCACGGTCAACGAAGGAATAGACCTCCTCCCGAGACGTTCCGATCAGACTCGGTACCTCGGTTCTTCAAGACACTCCGACAGGTTAAAACAAGACCAGCAACACCGCCCGAATGTGCCGACAAATCCCGATAGGAGCTGCACATATCTCGTTCTCAGGGCACACTCAGATGAGCCATACGTCGGGTAGACCAGACCAGAGTTGCCCCTGGTAGCCCCGGACATTGCTCGGTTGGACCAACACTCAGAGGAGCACTGGCCCGGGGGGGCTAAAATAAGATGACCCTCGGGCTCCAAAAACCCAAGGGAAAAAGAGGCTAGGTGGCAAATGGTAAAACCAAGGTTGGGCATTGCTGGACAAGCTTTAATCAAGGCAAACTATCAAGGGGTTCCCATTATAACCCAACCGCGTAAGGAACGCAAAATCCGGGAACATAACACCGATATGACAGAAACTAGGGCGGCAACAGTGGAACAAAACACTAGGCGAGAGGCCGAGCCTTCCACCCTTTACCAAGTATATAGATGCATTAAGATAACAAGATAATATAATGATATCCCAACAAGTAAATAGTGTTCCAACAAGGAACGGTCTCCAATCTTCACTTGCAACTAGTAATGCTATAAGAGGGGCTGAGCAAAGCGGTAACATAGCCAATCAACGGTTTGCTAGGACATGGTGGGTTAGAGGTTTGACATGGCAATTTGGGAGGCTTGAAAGCAAGTGGTAGGCATCGTAGCATGGCATACCAAAAGAGCGAGCATCTAGCAAAGCAAAGATAGTAGTGATTTCGAGGGTATGATCATCTTGCCTGCAAAGTTGTCAGAGTTGACTGGATCCTCGAAAGCAAACTGAACGGGCTCCTCGTTAGTGAACTCGTCTCCCGGCTCTACCCAAACAAGACAAACAAGCAAACGGAGCACAATCAACCACGTGCAAAACTCAAACAACATGATGCAGAGATGGTATGCTATGCGGGATGCGATGCGGGATGCATATGCAAGATTTGACAATGGATGCATGAACCTGGCCTCAACTTGGAAATCCAAGTGTGCCACTGGAAAGATGAGATGAGATCGCTTGAAAACAATACAAAGAACGTCGGAATCGGAGTTACGATTTGGAAATGGCAAGCGATTCAAATATCACACCGGTCTGCGATTTACAGCAAGTAGCCATCTAAATGCAACAAGATGAACATGCTATAGCACCCAAACATGACAACAAAATACATGGCAGGAAACCATTCATGATGCTTAACAAAAGTCTAGCACTGAGCTATGGCCAATTCATCCATTAACAGGTTCAAACAAGAATGGCAAAAATGCATATGGTAAACAGATTTCAGACTTAGTGAAATTAACACTTATCTGGAATTTCAGATCAGATAGCGCTCTTTGGAGCAACAAAACTATATGTTACAGGACCTGAACATGGCAAGGTAAAGCATGGCATGGAGCTACTCAAAGAGCTTAACAAAAGTCCCTTAGTGACCTTGAGCCAAAAGGGATCAGAAAATACATTTGCAAGCATGTGAACATGGCAAAAACATAATCAGATCACAGACTTAGTGAAAACTGGAGCATGCTGAAACAGATATCAAGTAGGCATGTTTACGAGCTCGATGCACTCACTATAGAGCAAGTCATGACAATCTAAGCATACAACCATCAAGAATACACAAAATTCAAGCTAGACATAGCATGCACGGATCAACTACAACATCCTCGGCAAAATCGCTAACAAGTAGACAATCTGCCCAGATTCACGAAATAGCAAAAGTAGAGCTCGATTGACTCAAGCTAGGGTGCTCCACAATTGCAAACAAAGACATGGATGGATAGATCATTACAAGATTAATAAAACATCCTTACTGATCATCCTCAAAAGAGGCACGGATCACTAGGAAATGACATGAACATATGGCAATATGAGATAAACAGGTCAAGGACTTAGTGGAAATGCTAGGTCCCTGAAATCAGCATTACCGAGTGCCTCACTTTGCAAGCTTGTGCTAGTCACCACACACATCACATAAATACATGGGTTGCACCTCTGGAAAGATGGCAAAACCCTTAACAAAACACATGTAGAGCTCAAGGGCATATCATGCACACAATAATCATGGCAAAAATGACAAATATCTAAATGGAGCAGTAGATCTGACAAATATCTCAAGTAGCACTCTTCTAACAGCATTTCGGGCATCAAGATGAACTCAAATGAAAATGATGCAATGGAATGAAATGATGTACTCTCTGAGGCGAACATTTTGATATGCTATATGCCAAAAACAGAGCTACAGATGTAAAGTTATGATGCGATGAACTGGAGCATATGAACTAGGGTTTCAGGACAAAAAGTCAACCGCGAGTTTTAGATCTCAGATCTGGCACGTCTCCCGAGGTCGCCGGAGCTGTTCGCCGGAGAAGAAGCCGAGGTGGCCGGAGCTCAGGAAGGCGGCGAGGTGGCCGGGGTGGAGCTCGGCTCCGCCGGCGAGGGGCGCGGTGCGGCGATGCGGCGACC